>NC_079230.1:19347928-19622928 GCF_029633865.1 Lampris incognitus
TCAACCTGTCCTTTTCCCTTTCCCAACTTAATATGTGTGAATGCATATGCTGTATCCCCCACAATGGCCCTCAACAGTATAGGTGCTTCACCACTTGTTGGAGTTGCTTTTTGTCATGGAGGTACACACATTACCCCATATTAGCTCAATTTGTGGTCCCTGCAATGCCAGGTCAAGCTGAAAGCAATATTGGGGTTGTTTGCCACGAATCTCCGCATGGGAACGCTAGCGTATTCGTGCATTGCACCACCCGAGTGCCTCTAAACAAACCTTTTTGAATACTGTAATGTGAAAACCTTAAGGTCACGCCATCAAATTCCATGCTCCATTTGGAACTGGACATATGTCCTCGATACAAACACGACATTAATGGGGGCGTTCCGGGTAGCATAGCAGTCTATTCCGTTGTCTACCAACACAGGGATCCTGGTTCGAATCCCCGTGTTGCCTCCGGCTTGTCTGCGGGTGGGAAGCCGGATGTGGGTATGTGTCCTGGTTGCTGCACTAACGCCTCCTCTGGTCGGTCGGGGCGCCTGTTCAGGGTGGAGGGGAATGGGGGGGAATAGCATGATCCTCGCACATGTTATGTCCCCCTGGTGAAACTCCTCACTGTCGGGTGAAAGGAAGCAGCTGGTGACTCCACATGTATTGGAGGAGGCATGTGGTAGTCTGCAGCCCTCCCCGGATTGGCAGAGGGGGTGGAGCAGCGACTGGGATGGCTTGGAAAAGTGGGGTAACTGGCTGGATACAACTGGGGATAAAAAAAGAAATAAAGAAAACCCCCAGGACATTATCAGTACCAGCCGTGGCAGGGTCACATTTATTTTTGTAGCACTAAAAATGACAGTTATATTCTCAGAGGGATGTATCCTCTCTCTTCAGACACTCGGTGTGGGTGAGGAAAACTTCAGGATGAGGGATCCCTCTTCCAGGAAACATAGGTGTCCACTAGGTGCCAGGTGGGTACGGTAGACAACGAGTTGACAGATTAAAAAAAAAAAAGGGAAAAAAAGGGGGGTGAAACTCCTTCAACAGGGTTCACCACCCTGCAGCGACAGATAAGACCTGTAATACCAGTCTCCCAAACTCGAACCAACTAAATGTTAATGTAAGAGCCCAACCTCCAGAAAGCAGGTCGCCTGCTTGGCCGGCATGTCGTTAGCCATACAAACCCTGACTTTCTCCCACTCCCTGGTTCCTAGGGCGGGCATATACATAAATAAATAAATAAATAAAGAAGTAAAGGGAAATGTTGACACAGCCTGTCCTTGTGGCCGGATTATCCACTCATGCTTGAGTGCTGGGTAAAGGCCTTACATTATTCAGCCCAAGACAGAGACTGGGGGGAACTGGAAATGCTGGGTCTTGCCGCAGGAAAGTGTCTGTGTGTGTGTGTGTGTGTGTGTGTGTGTGTGTGTGTGTATACCAGGTTTTTCTATGTCCCCACTAGGATAGAAAAACCTAAAACCACCTACCTTGTAGGGACATTTTATGGGTCCCCATGAGGGAAAGGGGCTATTTTAGGGTTAGGACTTGGGTTTAGGGTTCAGGTTAGAATCAGGATTAGGTTAAGGTTAGGGTAAGGGTTTTAGATTTTAGATCGTTTAGATAGTTTTATCAGCCACACGACCAAGGCCAGTGGTATTTGTTTTTGGTACACAAACTCTGCAGCACAATACATACATGGACAACAACACACTCTCCACATATCATCACAAACAATACAGTTACACAATAGCAGAAATAAGCATATCACGCATAACAATTAGGTGAATGGTGGACTTATGCCAATGGTGTGTGAGGAGGGGACTATAGGGAGGAATTCAGAGTCCTGATGGCTAGGGGGGGAAAAAACTGTTTGTGCAGCATTTAGTCTTAGTGGACGGTGACCTGTAGGGCCTCCCTGAGGGAAGGAGCTGGAAGAGGTGATGAGCAGGATGTGAGGGGTCGGAGATGATCTTTACTCGTTTTACAGTCCGGTGAGTATGTAGAGATTCAACTGAGGGGAATGGGTTGCCTATGATTTTGGATGCCTTGTTGACAATCCGCTGCAGTTTTTTCCATGTTTGACTGTCCGTACCGTACTGTCATAGAAGATGTTATGATGGACTCCATAATGGCTTAGTAAAACAGAACCAGCAGTTGATGTTTGATCCGGTATTTTTTAAGCTGCCTAAGAAAGTAAAGTCGTCATTGAGCTTTTGCAACGATGTGTTGTTCAGTATTAATTTTCCACTTCAGGTTATTGCTGATGGACGTTCCAAGGACTTTAAAAGAGTCGTGGTGGTGATGGGGTTTCCGTTCATTTGTATGGGTGTTTTGGGATTCGGAATGGATCGGAAGTCATTAATGAGCTCTTAGGTTTTGGCTGTATTAAGCAGAAGGTTGTTGTTTGCGCATCAACTGACAACTTGGTCTACTTCAGCACAGTACTGGGTTTTATCATTGTTGGAGATGAGGCCTACAATCCCCAACAAGGGAAGGCATGTAGTTAGGATGGCTAAGGTTAGGGTTAAGGGCTAGGGAATGAATGTAGTCAGTGAGGGGTCCCCACAAGTATAGGGTGACATGCTGTGTGTGTGTGTGCGTGTGTGTGTGTGGTGAGGTGGGACGATTGCCTCCATTTTTGAAATGGAGATCGGTGAACTGCATGAGGAAAAAGGGTTCACTTAATTACCAAATGAACTCTGTGTGTCTTGCGTTAGCCTCCTCCTCCATTCTTTTTCTGTTTCTCTCTCTGTCTCTCCCTTCTCTCGGGTTTTCTCTCTCTCCCGTGTCTGGCATGCTCCCCTCTTGTTAGGCTACTTGGGGGCTGCTGTCCGTAGCGCTGAAAGTTTCATCACACATTTTGCGCATGCCTCTTAAAATTCCAGACTTGAATTCCTGCCCCGGCTGCCGTCGCTCTTCAAAACCAATGTATTCAGTTTGTCTTGACAAGAAAAAAGAAAAACGTGCCGGCAGTCTGGAGTCCAGTTCAAAAGGGTGAGGCCTGTCATTCAAGGGGGCTTCAAACAGCTGCAGGTAACACAGCATGTCTTCAGAAGGAGCGAGGACTCTTGAGTTTTTGTGTCGGCTTCGTTCTGCAGCGTGCCTCATCACAGCAAGGGTTCAAGCTGTGCTACCACGCAATCACAGTTTTGTTAAAGCTCTGTGTGTGCCGTCATATGCACGCTGCTATATTTCCAGAAGACGCACCAGTCTCCACCGAGTGAGCGGCTTGAGCTACACAACGTGCCACAAAGATCTAGAGGTTTATAATGACAAGAGTCAAATGTTTGTTCGTGCAGGTCAACCCTGCATCTATCCGCTATTAGGGCTGAACAGTATTGACAATAAAAAAAAAAGAAATCATCATTGCAATGTTTTTGTTTTTATTTTTGAAACATGCATTGCAGTGTTGCAAGAATAAAAGGCAGTTACAGTAATTTCAGCAGATAAATGCGGCATTTATCTTTCAAAGCACTGTTTGCAAAGATTTTATCACTCTAGCAATGATGAGGGAGATCTTCGAGGGAGAAATAAGGCAGTTGTCCAAGAAGTCATTAAATCGGACTAAATGATATGGTTTTCCCAATGCGCTAGGATATTTGTCTTCAAGAATAGTCACAAAAAAGTAGATCTCGTCCGATTTCATTTTGCACCAAGCAGTGGAAGCTTTAGGCTAATGTGACTGATGGGCCCAATTTGCCTTACATTGCATAAATCAACATTGTACGTACATTGCGATGTTGATTCTGAAATGATGCATTGTTCAGCCCAACCTGCTTCTTCAGTACAGACTGAGGTGCTCTGCGTTGATTGAAAGTGGAAGAAAATGACATTTCATATCTACAGAATTAGCACCTCCTGAATCTGAAAACTTGATAGTGATTTCTGCACTCCCTGGTCCCCTCGCATCTGCCCCAAAGGTCAAGTCAACTCAATTTTATTTGTATAGCCCATTATCACAAATTACAAATTTGCCTCAGTGGGGCTTTACAGCAACACAACATCCTGGCCTTAGACCCTCGCATCGGATAAGGCACAACTCCCTAAAAAAAAAAGCAACCCTTTAACGGGGTGAAAAAATAGGAAGAAACCTCAGCGAGAGCAGCAGAGGAGGGAGCTCTCTCCCCCGAGACGGACAGACGGGCAGTGGATGTTGTGTTTACACTATTTACAGAATACAACATTGAAAGGGATAACAGAATTATAATGGAATTATAAAATATATGAAGAATTTGATGAGGAGGATGCCAAGCAGTGTCTAGACGCCACCGAATCAGCCCAGGACCTGAGCCATGCGACCAGCATCACCATATCACCATGTAAAAAAAAAAAAGATTAGTCACACATCTTAGTGAGAGGATATAATATTGAAAGAGGATAACAAGATTATATGCATTTATAAGATATATAAAGAATGTGATGAGGGGAATGCCAAGCAGCATGCAGGTGGAGACCACCATCACCATGGAGACCTGGGAGGAGGACAGACTGCACGTGCACACAGGGGAGACTCCCATCCTACCAGAGGTGGAAAAAGTACAAAAATATTGTACTCAAGTAAAAGTACCAATACTTTGATTAAATATTACTCAAGTAGAAGTAAAAGTACTCATCTGAAAATGTACTCAAGTAAAAGTAAAAAGTAGTTCATTTGAAATGTACTTTAAGTAAAAGTTACTTAGTTACTTTCTTTGTGTGGGGTGTGAGGGTAGTAAAAATAGGACAAGGGGTCAGAAATCCATAACTATTTTGTTTTTAATTAAAGAACAAGTGTAACAAATGTAAGCGCAATAACAACAACTTCACAACAACTGAACTTCTTGTTCAGTTTAAGTAGCATCTTAAAGTTAGTTGAGCTCATCCATTTAGTGGTACAACATTAAACATGCTTACTCTCACGTTTTCTCTCTCTCACTCTCTCTCTCACATGCACACACTCTCCCTCTCTCTCCCTCTCACCCTCTCTCTCTCTCACTCACACAGGTAAAAAGTACAAAGTAATGCCCACATGATGACGCTCATAAGTGTTGCTACAAAGTCAAACTGACATAAAGGAGCAGCAATATTCCAGAGGAGACATGCTTGTGTGTGTGTGTGTGTGTGTGTGTGTGTGTGTGTGTGTGTGTGTGTGTGTGTGTGTGTGTGTGTGTGTGTGTGTGTGTGTTTGTTAACCGTCAGAGAATGAGAATGTGTTAATGCCATCTCCACAGCTGCAAGAGCGCTATAGGGCATGTGTGTGTAAGTGCGATAACAACAAAGAATACCTACACAAATGTAAGTGTAATTACAACAACATACATGTCAACACCAACAGCTGTTATACTGCAAATCAAGGCCGCTAGTTTTGTGACACCCTGAATCACCTGTAACCTAGTCTACAAACTTCTTGTTCAGTTTAAGCAGCTGCTGATTTTCAAAGTTAATTGAGCTCATCCATTTAGTGGTAAAAAACATTAAACAGGCTTGTGCACGCCTACTTTCTCTCTCTGTCTCTCTCTCTCAGAGAGGTACAAACTACAAAGTAATGTCCACATGATGACGCTCACAAGTGTTACAAAATTAAAGGAACTAACATAAAAGAGCAGCAATATTCCAGAGAGGAATATTGCAAATCAAGGCCACTAGTTTTGTGACACCCTAAATCACCTATAACCTAGTCTACAAACTTCTTTTTCAGTTTAAGCAGCAGCTGATTTTCAAAGTTAGTTGAGCTCATCCTTGCTCGCTTTGCAGTGAACAGTAATCCAGCACAACTGAAAAGCCGTTCGCAGGCAGCTGAAGCAGGCAGGCCAGTGTTGAGTTTCAGAGAGAGTTTTTTTAAATTTGGAAAGCAGTTTAGCAGATCCATATCGTTTGGGATACAGGCTAGGTACCCTTCCAACTCCCCTGTACCTTCTGACGTTCTGGACTTCATTGAGGAGAAGAAATCATCTTCATCTGAGGAATGTTGTCCAACTTGCTCCACTTCCACCTCTGCCATCTGGTCAAGGTGTTGTCTGACATAAGCCAGACCTGTCGAGTGACAAACAACACATTTCTGACAATTAAGACTTGATTAATTTACCAAGAGTGCACCATAATGCATAATGCCTTATAGCACTGACCACATTGTATTGAGTATAAAACAAAGTAGAGCTCCAATAAACTGTTGAAAAGCAGTTTATTATAAGATGCAATCATACCTGCTTCTATGACATCAGGCCTCTCTGTCCAGGTGGTCTTGAACTTCGGTAGAAGTATTGCTGCCGCAATCAGTTCTGGGTCCATCATCATCTCACCAAAACGCTTTTGGACACCATCCTGAATGGCTTTGATGAGTGGTAGACACATCTTGGATGAGGTCTCCTGCCTTTTGAGTTTTGCTTGTAGCTGACATATCACTGGAAGAAGCCACCCTGAGTGTGTGTTGGTCTCTGACTGAAGTATGTTCAAGGCCTTTACCAGAGGTTTCATCACCGAGCAGTAATCAGTCAGGAAAGCAATTTCTGCTTGAGTCAGCCTGGCATAAATAGAATACAAACAATTGTTAGGAAATCAAGCAGGAAAAGTTAAGTTTCAAGTATGTAAACACACATTCACACTTTCATACTGTTGAAATGCAAATTAAAACTTACGTTTTTAATTTGAATTCTTCACAAATATTCCTGATTGCCTCCTCCCCTTTCTCTTGTATGATCCATATGATTCTCTCCACAGCCATGAATGTTGAATTCCACCGCGTTTGATTTGGTTGGATGAGCTGGAGTCGGCAATGATCTTCCACAACTTCTGCTGCCATGTATGAACGACCCGTATTGTTCCACATGGCTTGACATTTCCCAAAGGCTGCACGTGATAGTCTCTTGTATGTGTCCATCTTCTTTTCTGCTATCTCAGCATCTGTTGTGGCAACTAAGTTGAGAAGATGGCATGCACACCTTTGGTGTGTAGGAAGTTGGTACTCCAGGCCATTATCTTGCTCCAGGATGCTGAATGTGTCCAGGTAGTTAGCTGTGGGCTCATCATCAATTGAATCTCTGTCCGACTCAGCATCTGATTCTGCATCCTCAGACTGACTCTGTTCTCCGAAGACACTAAAAGCTTTAACGAAGTTTGAGCCACTATCTGTTGTGGTTCTCACCACTTTGCCCCTAATTCTATACTGACAGTATATGTCGTCAAGTGCCCCTGCAAGGACATCAAAGGTGTGGGACCCTCTTAACCTCTTACATGCAAGCGCAGCTGATCTCCTCTCAAAGGTTTCTTCATCCACCCAATGACCCGTCACCCCAATAAAACTTTGCTGGTGTGCAGTCCAACAATCTGTAGTGGTGGCAACGTAGCTCACTTTACTGAGATGGGACATGACATTCTTCTTCATCTGAATGGCAGATGCCTCTAATCTTGTCCGGACAGTGGACCTGGAAATGACCTTGCATTGTGGATTTAGCGTTGTCAAAAGTTCTTTGAATGCAGGTTGTTCAACCAAACTAAATGTATGAAGGCCCTCACATATTAGCCTAATGATGATCTTGTCGATCTTGCCTTGTGGCACACGGCGGTTGCCTCCCACTGTCATGGCATCTTTTATATTTGTTTGCTTGCTTGGACTTGGTGGATTTGCTTGGTGGGTTCGCTTCCCTGGCTTTGCTCGGCTAAAAGCCAACTGTTTCGATGGATGTTTCCTCTGTGAAAAAAAAGAAAAGGGTATTATCAGTAGAGGAATCAATGTGGTGCGTATTAAACACACTGAAATTAAAACTTTGATAAATAAAAGTTTTCTATTTCTTTAGTCATCACATTTTGTCTATTACATTGTATTAAGCACAATATGCCACAATCCAGAGGGTATTACAATGCTGCACCCTTCCCAACAAAATCAATGATTTGGATTTGAATGCTAAAATTGAGATTTCAAATCAACATCAAAAGCCAATGTGTTTCTATAGCCTACCAGTATTATGATACAGAGGAAGGAGACATATCAATGCATGTGTAATCATCATAGCTGCTTGCATGCACACAGAGCAACAATCGCCTACTAGTGATCTAATCCCTTGTCGTTGATATGAAGGAGTCAAAACAATCTTTTCTGGGTCTGCCTAGTAGGCGGTGAGCTACGAGGCCTTATCGTGCAGTCGTGCACCCTCCTTACAATCGAACGAAACGAACTTTTTTTGAAAGGTCTGACCATGCTGAACATGTTAACAAATGTTAACATTGAAAATTTTGGGTTGCACGTCAGGTTTCAGGTACTCAATGCATTTCAGTGTATTTCCCTCCATTGGCTCTCCATGAGCAAGGGGAAGGTGTGACATCTGTCTCTGCATGTTTAATCACATCTAGAGGACACAAGCTTTTGGAAAATGTATGGTTTCAGTGGTATTATTGGCTTTCCATAATAGTAGAGACCAAAATTTAAAGTCTTTCTACTTGATTTGCCTTGTAAATCGAGTAGAAAGACTTTACATTCTGGCCTTTATTATTTAGAGAAAGCCAATAATACCACTAAAACCATACATTTATCACTAGATGTGATTAACTTGCAAAGACAGATGTCACACTTTTCCCTTGCTCATGGAGAGTCATGTTCCTGTAATTGTAATGCATTTCCAATGGAGGGAAATACATTGAAATGCATTGAGTACCTGAAACATGAAATGCAACCCAAAATTTTCAATGTTAACATTTGTTAACATGTTCAGCATGGTCAGACGTTTTTAAAAAAAGTTGGTTTCGTTCGATTGTAAGGAGGGTGCACGGTAAGGCCCCTTAGCTCCCCGCCTATAGTGGAGGAGCGCTGAGTGCCCTGTAATGTTGGTTAGGCAAAGTGCCTCACACTACAACCCTCTCTGTTAACACAGTTGATACATTTGATTTGACTGTAAATTCAAAGACACAATCAAATTGAAACCCGTGGCAATTTCGACGGGGTAACACCGACTATTCATAGCAGCTAAATTTAACCAAGGCTAATTTCCCCGAGTCCACTCAAGACTACTAGCAACTAACAGTTAGCCTTTACACACTCAAGTACCAGGGGCTAGCTGTTATGCAAATTTAGCCAATGTCCTAAAGACTTAAACAGACTGCAAATATACATTACGCGTTTTGTATCTGTTTGAAGTACAATAAACATGCGGATTGTCGGCTGGAGCGAGTTCATTTGGTACTTAATGATGTGTCACGTTTGATTATGTTAGCATAGCAGCTAATTAGAATGTGCTGGCTAGCTGTGGGTTTCTTCTACTGTCAATGGTTGCAGGTGCTAGCATAAAAATGCCCACGAAATGGGGTGAGCCTGGGTTGGCTATATTAAATAAAACTACTAATGAGACAGCAGAAATACTTACCAAAACATGCTTCTGCAGATGTGAAGTGGAGTTGTTGAAAGCAGACAGGTACTTCACTGCTGGGAGGCACATCTTGCACTGCATGATGATGCTGTTGCCTTTCCTACGCTTGAACAAAAAGAAATCTTCCAAATGTGGCCAAGGATTTTTTTTCTGCATCTAGTTCTACAGACTTCGATGTTTCAGCTTGAGCTTCATCTATTATTTCTAGGTCCGGATCTTCTGGACCGCAACCGCTGGCCGTGCCTGCTTTGTCGACCTCCATTCTAGCACTAGAAACTAAAAACTTCGCGCCAACTAACCTAGCTTGTCCGCGCGCGCCCTCTATGTTCACGCGCCAGTGCTAATCACATCATCATTTGTCACTGTTGGTTCTGGCCATTGGTTTACTGTCTATGGTTCTGGCGCGTATTTTTCCCCTGTAGGTTGAATTGTTATTTTTACTCAGTAACGGATAGGATTTATAAAGTAACTAAGTACAATACTTGAGTCAAAACGTACTCAAGTAAAATACAAAATACCGATTTTAAATTGTACTTAAAAAATACAAAATACACAAAAAAAGTATTCAATACAGTAACGTGAGTAAATGTATTTCGTTACTTTCCACCTCTGCATCCTACCATTCACACACACAGAAGAGGAGATGGGACGACATCATTCAGAGAGAGAGAAAAGACCTGAGAAAAGAGAACAGTTTGCAATAATCAGTAATCTATACTCTATAATCTCGTCAGCAGAACAACTTAAAGGCAACTAATTGTAGGCGAAGGCAAAAAGACAAGTTTTAAGTTTGGACTTAAAGGACTCAACAGACTGGTTGTTTGATGGCAGCAGGCAGGTTAGTCCACATAGGTCTCGCTTAACTATTTAAGGATCCTTGAAACAGAATCGCTTCTTGTTTTTCTCTTTAGTGTGCAAGCCGTCCTGATAACTACTCTCACCTCATCTTGTACATCCCCTCACAGGAGTATATCTAATTTCCACTTTGTCACATTTTCTTTTTAATCAACAAGTATGTGCCCTGCTGAACACCTCGCCTTAGACAGCAGCCCAGAGGAGCGGGGCCTGTCAGCGACTTAATAAGAACCACGGTGTTCCCTTGCAACATATTGCCAAGATATGGATGGGTAATTATCTAATCAAGACTCGGTGAAAGTGCCACCACTTACTCACCGCTGACCTGCCCGACAGTCTGCCAGCTTCTCTGCCACGAAACGTGTACGTCTTTTATGCAGCTCATACAGCCGGGTATCGCTGTCAGTCATTGCGGTACGGTAACCGTGCACAAAGGTTTGGGTGAGGCGGGGATCAACATTGTCATGTCTAATTGGTCTGTAAACATCAAGTTAAAGAGGCTCTCAGTGGTGTCTTACTAAAGACACAGTAAAGTTTTAATTCAATTTCTGCTGTTGGCACAGTGAGGTCTTGATTTGTGTGGGTGGACAGGAGGCTTTCAGCAAGTAGTGTGCTTAATTTTCACAAAATATTTCAATATCGCATGGAAAAATACATACCAGCATGCAACTTCACACTAAGATAGGTATTTACTTGATTCAGGGAGGGAGAGGTCTCCAATATTACACCGGTGCCATAAACATGACTCGACAGTGGTGTTGTTTTGTCATGATGTAGGCATGTCTATAATATAACTCAATATATTTCACGCCTGCTGAAATTGTCAAACTTTTGTTGCAGGTGTGTACTGTAGCCTCCAGATACAATCAGATCACCACAACCGAACAACACGAATAGACTATAAAACTCTTTATTGGGGACGTCCAGGTAGCGTAGTGGTCTCTTCCGTTGCCTTTCAACATGGGGATCACTGGTTCGAATCCCTGTGTTACCTTTGGCTTGGCCAGGCGTCCCTGCAGACACAATTGGCAGAGTCTGCGGGTGGGAAGCCGGATGTGGGTATGTGTCCTGGTTGCTGCACTTGCGTCACCTCTGGTCGGTCGCATGTTCGGGGGGGAATAGCGTGATCCTCTCACGCGCTACGTCCCCCTGGCGAAACGCCTCACTGTCCGGTGAAAAGAAGCGGCTGGCACTCCACTTGTATCAGAGGAGGCATGTGGTAGTCTGCAGCCTTCCCCGGATTGGCAGGGGGTGGAGCAGCTACCCGGACGTCTCAGATGAGTGGGGTAATTGGCCAGATACATCCATCCATCATTATCCAAGCCGCTTATCCGAAGTCAGGTAGCGGGATGCTGAAGCCTGTCCCAGCAGTCATTGGGCGGCAGGTGGGGAGACACCCTGGTCAGGCCGCCAGTCCATCACAGGGCAGACACATTCACACCTACAGATAATTTAGTACGGCCGATTCACCTGACCTACACGTCTTTGGACTGTGGGAGGAAACCAGGGCACCTGGAGGAATCCCACGTAGACATGGGGAGAACATGCAAACTCTACACAAAGGACGGCCTGGGATGACCCCCAAGGTTGGACAACCCTGGGGTTCGAACCCAGGACCTTCTTGCTGTGAGGCGACCACGCTAACCATTGGGCCACCGTACCGCCCCTGGCCAAATACAATTGGGGACAAAAAGTGGGGGGGGGGACTTATCAGCGAAATCAAACGTATTCGGACACAAAAAGGATCAACAATTCCAACTGCCTTTGACCATCATTATTTACACAATATTAATCGTCTTCGCCCGTCACTTAGACCTAACAGCACCGCCATACTCATTCTCACCCTGGTTACATCCTGTATTGACTACTGCAGTTCTATCCTCTTTGGTCTTCCCCTCAAGTGTCTTCATAAGCTTCAAATTGGTCCAGAATTCAGCTGTCCGTATCATCACCAGAACTTCCTTCATAGATCATATCACTCCTGTTTTTCAGCAACTCCATTGGCTCCCTGTTAAATACCGTATTGACTTCAAGATCCTGCTCCTCATTTGTAAGGCCCTTAATAACCTAACTCCTTCATATCGTTCCGAACTCCTCCATCTACACACGCCCTCCCGGACTCTCAGATCCTCTTCTGCTCTCCAACTCACTACACCCTCGGCCCGCTTGACTGGCATTGGGTCTAGACCTTCAGCCATTCTGCCCCCCGCCTATGGAACTCTCTCCCACAAGACATTCACAACACTGACTCTCTTTCAACCTTCAAATCCCATCTCAAAACCCACCTTTTCAAACTGGCATGTTCAGTCTGGTCCACGCTTCACTGAGCTTTGTGCAGATGATGATTTTATACTTATCTGTTGTGTTACTTTTTATTGTCTACCCTGTTTTGTTTTGATTTTATGCTGTCTGATACAGTGCTGCTTGTTTTTTAAAGCTGTGTTCTGTAAGGTGTCCTTGAGTGCTCTGAAAGGCGCCCACAAATAAAATGCATTATTATTATTATTATTGAGGATCACTGTGGTGCAGTGGTTAGCCCCGGGCTAGTCCAACCTTGGGGTCGTCCCGGGTTGTCCTGTGTGTGGAGTTTGCATGTTCTCTCCGTGTCTGCATGGGTTTTCTCCCACAGTCCAAAGACTTGTAGGTCATCTGAATCAGCATTACTAAATTGTCCCTAGGTATAAATGTGTGTGTGTGTGTGTCTCGGCCCTGTGATGGCCTGGCGGCCTGCCCAGGGTGTCTCCCCGCCTGCCGCCCAATGACTGCTGGGATAGGCTCCAAGCATCCCCACGACACCGAGAGAAGGATAAGCGGTTTGGATAATGGATTATTATTATTATTATTATTATTATTATAATTTCCCCAATGAATTTTAGCAGCCGCACATTCACTTGGAGAAACGCAGTTATTTCACAGACTTGATTGTGTCTTTATGTGATTATTTGAGCACCAAGTTAGTCGTCAATGAGTCCATCACCCATCTTCACAGAGAGGTGAGATGATTAAGCGTTTTGAAAAGTGGGGAAATAGACAAAAAAAATAATCAGCAATTAGGTTGTTCTCTGGAATATAACATGGCAAACTAAGAATAACTTTGCTTGCCGCAAGACGCATGAGATCCTCGCAAAGAGGCACCAAGAACGCAGGTGGTCCAAAACTGGAAGTTGCCGGATGCTGATCCTGCATAATCTGGCACAGATTATGTAAACATATTTGGATCACCTCTCGGGGAGCTGTTTTAACATCTCTTGGCGTCTTTCAGCATCTCAAACAAACAGTAATATTTAAATGTGTCACAGTGCCCAAGTCGCCTCAGTTTCTGGATCCTACCTGCCTCCGTTGGCATTTTGAGGATGCAACAGTGTAATTTGGCACTGGATCGAAGGGAGAGGATGTGTGTGTGTGTGTGTGTGTGTGTGTGTGTGTGTGTGTGTGTGTGTGTGCACGTAATAGTGTTTAGTGGAGACTGAAGCAGGCGTCGTGACCCCTGCATCGATGATATCTCAGTATGAAATAAGAAAACTATTTTCAAAGCTCAAAAGGGAATTTTAAACCACCAGAGGGAGCAACAAGCTTTGATTCTATAAAATTAGTGACATGCATTTTTAAATATGCAGATTCTGAGCTGGACTGGTGCCACTGTAGCATTGCCACAGCTGAAACCCCCCCCCCCAATCCCCACCACCCTGTAGATTTAGTGTTTCAGTACTCTTTAGCTTCGCGGCGGTGTTTTAATCGGTTTTGTGTACATCATTCCTAGCTGTGGAATATGTCTGCCACAGCCGACTTCCTGTTCTCATGAAGTTAATGATCTACGACTTTAGAAACTCCTCTGATCACCTGGCACGGCGCCGCCTACAACCACTCCGTCTTATGGGAAGTGCAGGCACTTCAGACAATATATTCTTTGATTATGTGTGGGAAAATATCTCCCCTGCCGTTGACAATCCGGTGATACCTAGCAAAATCTGGGATGAAAGGAAATGCAGCTCAGAGTGTGAAGAATCCTCGCCTTCTCCCCGGGAGGTAAAAGCACTCTCTCAAACATTGAATTGTACATCTGAAGTGTTATCAATTCTACCTGAGACATGAAGCCCCAGTGGCGGAGCTGAGCCTCGGCGCTTTTGATTGTGCCAGCAGTGCCTGTAAACAACTATTTTCCCTCTCTTTCTCTCTCTCTTCTCCTCCACCCACACCAAGGTGTCTGAAGGGGGAGGTTCCTTTGATTATCTCCGCAGCCAATTAATTGCTTTTCTTAACCTCTGCACAGACGCGCTCCTACGCCGCCCCGGAGCCCACCGCACACGCTCAGACGGACCCCCTGCTGCCTCCCTGCCGCAAGAAAAAAAAAAAAAACGCGCCGCACCTCTATCCCCCGCCTCCTCCCAATTACTGACCTTCATCCTTTCATTCCACCTCAGTTGTTATCATCACCGTTATCAGTGCATTTGCTTTGTTTGTTTAGCTAGTTAACTTGGTGCACTGCAGCATTCTGGGCTAGCTTTCAATGCAGACGCCGTGCACGTGTCTGTTGATGCGCATGTGAGAGACGGAGGTTTATGAATTTCTGGGAAGAGATACAGACGAGATGAGCTTGTGTTTGTTGGGCTCCTCCGGATAATGTATTCCGGGCAGCGTGGTGGCGCAGTGGTTAGCGCTGTCGCCTCACAGCGAGACGGTCCTGGGTTCAAAACCCAGGATTGTCCAACCTTGGAGGTCATCCCAGGTGGAACATGCCAACTCTGTGTGGAGTTTGCATGTTCTCCCCATGTCTGCGGTGGGTTTCCTCCGGGGGCTCAGGCTTCCCCCAATCAAAAAAAAAAAAGACATGCATGTTAGGGTTAATACTCCTGTCTGTGCCCCCGACCGAGGCATGGCAAGACGAACTGGAGTTGGTGCCCGGGTGCTGTACAGCGGCTGCCCACTGCTCCTAGCTACACAGCTAGGATGGCTTAGATGCAGAGTAGAATTTCCCCATGGGGATTAATATAGTATACCAAAACCAAAAGAAAAAAAATCATCAGAAGTGTCGTCTGGGAACACCCCGGTGGCTCACCTGGTAGAGTGGTACCACATAAGGCTGAGTCCTTACTGCAGCGACCTGGGTTTGAATCCGGCCCGGGCCCTTTGCTGCATGTCATCCCCTCTCTCTTCCCTGCCTTTCCTGTCTCTCTCTCTACTATCACTATCCAATGAAGGTGGAAAATGCCAAAAAAGAAAAAATCTTGGAAAAAAAATGAAGACGAAGTGTCATCTGCACCGGCTTTGGGTCACAGAGAGAGAGGCCGGGTGATTTTTATGCTGGAAATATTACATCGCCACTGTTTGACCTGTCTTTATTCTGATTACATAGCTGTTGGGCTTGACTTCTCCTGCCAATTTTATTTATCTGTTTATTTCAGAAACTTGAGTAGTCTGTTTCATCCAACATTGTTCCTCCCCCCTTTTTTTTCTCCCCAAATTCTGAGCCATCCCGGTCGCTGCTCCACCCACTCTACCGATCCGGGGAGGGCTGCAGACTACCACATGCCTCCTCCAATACATGTGGAGTCGCCAGTTGCTTCTTTTCACTTGACCGTGAGGAGTTTTGCCAGGGGGATGTTGTGTGTGGGAGGATCACACTTATTCCCCCTAGTTCCCCCTTCCCCCTGAACAGGTGACCCGACCGACCAGAGGGGGTGCTAGTACAGCGACCAGGACACATACCTATATCTGGCTTCCCACCAGCAGACATGACCAATTGTTTCTGTAGGGACGCCAGACCAAGCCGGAGGTAACACAGGGATGCGATCCAGCAACGTTGTTTCTGAGCCACGCATGCACATCAAGTCCCTGCAAAGGTCCTGATCTCAGTCCTTGGCCTTTTTCAGGACCAAGTGATGTATGCACGTCATCTGAGATGCAAACCACCTGTCTTTGTACTTTTTGGACTGTCGTCTGATTCAAAGGACCATGCCAGCGTAAATACAAGCCATTGCCAGCTTATAACATCCGCCACATGTCTCACGCAAATATAGACCATTTTCTTCTAAACAGCTTTAATTGATAGATCTCACATACGTTTATGTTTTCTCCATACTCATTAAAACGTTGCAGAATTTGGCTGATCGAGTTTGGCATATAAACCGTCGGATTCGAACAGGCTATCACACTGAGAAAATACCAGTTTGGAAGGCGGAAAATGAAAGGAACTATTTTCCCAAATATAACACAACTCTGTTTAACGGCTCCTTATGGCCTTGTTTTGATTGACAGCTCAGGGGAGGAACAAAAGTATGCTATAGGTCAACGGTTGGCTGAAAGTTACGTGATAGTTTTGAGAGTTTTAAAGATAAGAAAAAGTTTCGCTCAAAGCGTGAGTAATAATGTGGAGGTTTTGAGTTAAACGAATAACTTTTAATCACTTAGTTTTTGCAAGGGACTCAGCAGTTGGGGTCCATTATCTGACTTGAGGGCTGACTTGAGTGACAATTTAAGTTTCCCTTCATCCATCCCCGGACATAAAAAGAAGTTCCCTGGCTGTCCTACAGTTGAGAGCAGTCAGAGGAGAGCTTTTTTTGGAATTTAATTTTCCTGCAGTTTCTGTGCAATAGTGTCTCACCCATACCCCAGAATCAGGTTTGTGGTTTTGGTCTCTTGCCAAATTATTTTTTTTTGTTGATCAAATTAAACCTTTGCAGCCCTGCTCAGTAGTCTTTTACATGCTCGGGAAGTTTTACCTCGACTGTTTTTGACGTAGATATAAGTTTGGCGTCGACCCTTTTTCTGCGTGCGTTGCCCAACTGGTCCAGGTGCTTGTTACAAAGAGCTCTGTGGGTCTCCAGTCAGTCAGACGGGACGACAAGCTGAGATGCAGAGCCACACACACACACACACACATAGACATACATACATAAAGCGGCGAGACTCCCCGGACTGTATGGTGTAGTACGAGGTTGCTGATTTCCCCCATCAGCAGAAAGCCTGGTGGAGCTAATTGTGCTGGGAGGCCCGGCGGCGGGGTTGGGTGGGGTGAGGTGGGTGGGTGGGGCTTTGTGCACGATCTCGTCACTTCCTTTTCTTTCCGCATCCGCCGCTGTGTCTTATCCATCCGCCACTGTCCCGTGTCTCCAGGCCGCTCTACGCGTCACAAAACAAAACCCATTTAATGCTTGCATCAGTGTGGTAGTTTGAAAATGTGCTAGATGCATTTTACTGCGGTCACAAATATGATTTTACATTTTATTACACCCTCTGGCCTGCATGGTATATGATAGGAGTGCTCTTGTTTTAAAGGCACTATTTACCGGGACAATTAAAGCTGTTTCCAGATCATATAACTTCATTATAAGAAATTAACTATATCCCATTAATATCAAAACAGTCTGGCAGTATAATCATGAGCAATGAGACAACTACTTTATGACGGGATGGGAGATTTAAATTGACCCGACAAACGCCGTTTGACTTCTTTCCATAAGGAGGTTAAATACTCTTTGGGGCAACCAGCTACTGTGGTGCCCCTGTTGCAGATGGGGTTAAATATCTCGCTGAGGGATACCTGAGCGTGCAACATGAGGATTAAAACCAGAATCTCCATTTGAGGGAGAACCTCATTAAGGACACACCCTTATGCTGTTGCACCTGTAATAGTGCTCATGCTTGGATCTGCACTCGCACTCATATACGTACTATCGGTGGTGTGGTGCAGGGGAAACCCATTTAAACGCATTTTACCCACCTTTTTATTTGCACCCTATAGTTTACCCGTCTTTTTTAGACCTCACAATAACCTTTAAAACGTGAATTCATGGTCTATATCAACATTAAAAGTAATAAACTGATTTAAGTTAGGGGCGTCTGGGTAACGTGGTGGTCTATTCCGTTGCTTACCAACACGAGCATCACCGGTTCGAATCCCTGTTACCTCCAGCGTGGTCGGGTGTCCCTATAGACACAATTGGCCTTGTCTGCGGGTGGGAAGCTGGATGTGGGTATGTGTCCTGGTCGCTGCAGTAGTGCCTGCTCTGGTCAGTCGGGGTGCCTGTTCAGGGGGGAGGGGGAGCTGGGGGGAATAGCGTGATCCTCCCATGCATTACGTCCCCCTGGTGAAACTCCTTACTGTCAGGTGAGGAGTTTCACCTGACAGTGAAAGAAGCGGCTGGCGACTCCACATGTGTCGGAGGAGGCATGTGGTAGTCTGCAGCCTTCCTCGGATCGGCAGAGGGGGTGAAGCAGTGACTGGGACGGCTCGGAAGAGTGGGGTAATTTGCCAGGTACAGTTGGGAAGAAAAAAGGGGAAAAAATCCACAAAAAAAGTACTAAACTGATCTAAGTTATACTAGAGAATAGTGTGTCTCAATGGGAAAATGCATGGGAAATGCCCATATTGGCAGTAGGTTGCATGATGATAATCACTAACCAAGCATTATCTTCCTGTGTGCATATATGTAATTTAGAGCAATGTAAAAGTTTAAATTCCTTGTTTTGTTGTCATACTTGGCCGGTAAAAACCGACTTGAGTTGACGAATCACCAGGCCGTCCTGCTGTCCATTGTCTACCGCTGCAGAACGCCCAACAGCCAAAGCAGGTGACGATCCGATGCGTATGGAGAGATAATAGGAAGTTCGATGTCGTTGCATTGGCCCTGGGAGGCCTATCACAACAGCCATGGCAAGCTGTTGAGACTCAGACCTGGGGGTTGTTGCCTTCTTTTTACCTGCATTCAGGGAATGCTTACAGACAGGGTAACGGCCCTTACCTTGCAAAGTCACTTTCATCTGCCCACCGCTTGTTAGTAATGGCTAATGTCTCATTAAGTCACACACACACATACACACACACACAGAAAATGATGAGCTAGTGTTCACACACACACACACACACACACACACACACACACACACACATGCGCACACACAGAGAAAATGATGAGCTAGTGTTCACACACACATACGCGCGCACACACACACACCAACACACACACACACCCACCTAGAAAATGATGAGCTAGTGTTGGCGAAGGCGAGATGTTGTCTGTGTATGGCAAGACACAAAAAGAGAGACTGATTATCTCGGCATGCGCGCGTTCCTTACAGGATGTCTTTGACAACTCTCGTCTCCGGCGCTGCTTCGCTGCCCTGCCTCCACCTCCCCCAATAAAAGTGAAAACATTGGGCTAAATGATGAATGCTTGATCACTTTGCATGGTGTGTTCCAGAAAGGAGGGGAGTGCAGCGGGGAGTGCATTTTATATCATCTTGGAGATAATTACAAAGCAATCATAAGTTGTTAGTTTTTTTTTTCCGGTAAGGTGGTAAACAAGCCAAGGGCTTGTGCTCTTTCCCAAGATTAATTAAAAGTCGCTGCGTGTGCAATACATCAGTGTCCTTTCCGCTACTCGATGTCCACCTCTTGTCACACTTAAACTGGCTGAGTCTCAACATATGGCGTCCCTAAAATGATAACGTGATCACGCCGCGATCTCGGTGCGTCAAAATTACGGCTCGGAGGGGCGTCCGGGTAGTGTAGCCGTCTATCCCGCTGCCTACCAACACGGGGATCGCCGGTTCGAATCCCCGTGTTACCTCCGGCTTGGTCGGGCATCCCTACAGACACAATTGGCCGTGTCTGCGGGTGGGAAGCCGGATGTGGGTATGTGCCCTGGTGGGCCGGGCTGCCTGGGGGGGAACAGCGTGATCCTCCCACACGTTACGTCCCCCTGGCGAAACTCCTCACTGTCAGGTGAAAAGAAGCGGCTAGTGACTCCACATGTACCGGAGGAGGCATGTGGTAGACTGAAGCCCTCCCCGGATCGGCAGAGGGGGTGGAGCAGCGACCGGGATGGCTCGGAAGAGTAGGGTAATTGGCCAAGTACAATTGGGGAGAAAAAGGGGGGAAAAAGCCACACAAAAAAATAATAATTATGGCTTGGTTTGGGTTAATCCAAGTCACGGAGGGCTGAGGGAGACCCTCGGGCTTTGCCCATTTACTCACTCCTTCAATTCCACCACAGTGCACAACATTTACAGGGGGCTGGTCCCACAACCTCAGCTAACTTGGGTCTCCAGGCGACGTTCATAACTCAGGATGCCCACAGGCTGTCACATCACAGCGCTGACACGAAATCGTTACTCCACTTCTAACAACACAGGAATCAGTCAATTATCTGTGGAATCGATCAATGTAACCACAGCACTGCTCATTTAAAAGAGCTAATCAATCTGCATAGGTCTTTTATCTGTTTTCCTTACCGCCCTACTGGGTTGTGTGTGTGTGTGTGTGTGTGTGTGTGTGTGTGTGTGTGTGTGTGTGTGTGTGTGTGTGTGTGTGTGTGTGTGTGCTTAAGGCTACCACAGGTTGCTCCATGATGGATCTACTCCGGTGACGGCTGGTCTTCTGATTTATGGTTGTTTATCGGCAAAGTAAGACTGGAGCTGACCTCTTGTCTGGGTCACCGCCACCTCCCGTGATACCCGCGATGTCGTTCATTCGCTTGCAGCACACTTTCCTCGCGATGAGGAATTCACGTCACACCGGTTGAATTTGTGTGTTTGAGCTCTGGGAGCAGCATTTCATTACCACTGACTCGGCCTTTTTCTCCATTGGCACATGCTGGTGGTAGATCTTAGTGGCTTAATTAGTCATTTAAGTTGGTCTTACCTTTACAGTCCCACTATGGTGGGAGGGGGAGAGGGGGGTGCAGGCGGCACGGGACACCGCGACCTAAGGTTTATCACGTTGAGCAGAGACATGGTCACCTTACCGCGGGCCTCATTGTGACTGCCAGCCAGCAAGTCACTTGAGAGTCTCATTGGAAATCAATAACACCCCCCCCCCCACACACACACACACTTAATTGTGAGGGGGAAAAAGATTCCCTGCTTACAGCATCACCACATCAACAGTCAGGACAACCTGACTTTGATTTTTGTCTTTTTTCTTTTTTTCCTCTTTGCCTCCACTCATCCCTCCCTCTCAACTCTCTGGTGAATGAGTTTATGTGACTGATTATTTGGTAGATTATGAAATGGGAGCTGGCTGGTTATATTTTGGGGGAGACCTGTATGATATGCATAGAGAGGCTGTTTCGGTTAACTTCAGAGGCCTGCAGGCATCTGTGTGTTTTATCTCAGTGAGCTGTTTGCTTCCATGGAGCCTGTTGCGCTGTTGTTTCTCATAATGAGACAGACACGTGATCGCCGCTGCCCCCTGTTGACTTCCACCATCTTATTGCGTATCAACAGTGGCGCACGTTAGCCTTATTTGTGCCAGGAACAGTAATTATATACCATTTCAGAACTGACATTGCAATAAACACGTCCACCAGTCACATTGCAAAGGATGCAACGTAACGTGAGTTGGAGCCATCGGTTTTTGTTTTATTGTTTTTGGATATTTCCTCGTTTTTCTCCCCAATTGTACTTGGCCAAGGCGGCACAGTGGCGCAATGGTTAGCGTGGTTGCCTCACAGCAAGAAGGTCCTAGGTTTGAGCCCCGGGGTAGACCAAACTTGGTGGGTCGTCCCGGGTCATCCTCTGTGTGGAGTTTGCATGTTCTCCCCGTGTCTGTGTGGGTTTCCTCTGGGGGCTCCGGTTTCCTCCCACAGTCCAAAGACATGAAGGTCAGGTGAATCGGCCGTACTAAATTGTCCCTAGGATTGAATGGGTGTGTGTGTGTCGGCCCTGTGATGGCCTGGCGGCCTGTCCAGGGTGTCTCCCCGCATGCTGGCCAATGACTGCTGGAAGAGGCTCCAGCATCCCTGTGACCCTGACAGCAGGATAAGCGGTTAAGACAATGGATGGATGGATGTACTTGGCCAATTACCCCACTCTTCCGAACCGTCCTGGTCGCTGCTCCACCCCCTCGCCGACCAGGAAGGGCTGCAGACTACCACATGCTTCCTCTGATACATGTGGAGTCGCCAGCTGCTTCTTTTCACCTAACAGTGAGGAGTTTCGCCAGGAGGATGTAGCTTGTGGGAGGATCACGCTATTCCCCCCCAGTTCCTCCTCCCCACCGAACAGGCGCGCCGACCGACCAGAGGAGGTGCTAGTGCAGCGACCAGGACACATACCCACATCTAGCTTCCAGCCCGCAGACACGGCCAATTGTGTCTGTAGGGACGCCCGACCAAGCCGGAGGTAACATGGGGATTCGAACCGGAGATCCATGTTGGTAGGCAACAGAATAGACCGCTATGCTACCCGGACACCCCCCTCCATCAGTTATTTTATTCTAAAACTCTTATTGCTAGATATAAAATGAAATCTGGTAAGGTCGGCTTTATTTGACTTCTTGGAGCAAAGTATTCTAGTGCTTTGGACAAATCATATAGTTTAGTCTGATTCAATGACATCTTGGACAACTGCCTTGTTTCTCCCTTAAGATCACCCTGATGGAGGGTGTCCGGGTGGCATGGCGGTCTATTCCATTGCCTACCAACATGGGGATCGCCAGTTCAAATACCCATGTTACCTCTGGCTTGGTCGGGCGTCCCTACAGACACAATCGGCTCTGTGCATAACTGTAGTCCACTGCAGCTGTAGGAAAGCCCTTGTTAAGAAGAGGAGTTTATTTTCGCTCCCACTAGTATTACTAGTATTGTGCACTCACTTCAGTTTGCTGGTAAGGTTACTGGCCCTTTAAGAAATACAGAGACTTTCCGGTTCCAACCAGCTTGTCTCAGTCCGCCTGTCTGCTAGTGGGCTACGCTACAGTTTGCTTCTTCCATTTCGAGGAAATTGTGTGTCAATGACAGATGCAAGTAGAGTATTTATGTCTTCATTTATTCCCCTTTCATTTACTGCAACTTACTTGGAAATATGTTTATATAAATCCGTTTTCTGTTGCTGTTGTTTGTCTCTGCTAGTGAGATGCTGTTAGCTGTGCCATGCTGATTAGCTTAGTTGGGCCTTAGCTAGTATGTTCCGTCCGCCGCTGTGCCCCACGCCAACACATATGTCGTGTTATTTTTATGTGTGTGCATGTGGATTATGATTATTCCCCATTTGCTGGTAGGTACAGGTGAAAGTTGTTGACAGTTCTGTCCATATCCATGGTAAATCTTGCAGGCATCGCAAAAAAATGTGTCATTGTCAATAGCACACGCCAACAAACAGGAAACTGGTATGACCGCTGCTGTGGAAACCGGAAGTCAGTCTGCGGGTGGGGCGCCAGAGTGGGTATGTGTCCTGGTTGCTGCACTAGCGCCTCCTCTGGTTGGTCGGGGCGCCTGTTCGGGGGGGGGGTTGGAACCTGGGGGGGAATAGCGTGATCCTCCAACACGCTAAGTCCCCCTGGCGAAACTCCTCACTGTCAGGTGAAAAGATGTGGCTCGTGACTCCATGTGTCAGAGGAGAAATTGTGGTAGTCGGCAGCCCTTCTCGGCTTGGCAGAGAGGGCGGATTAGTGACCGGGACGGCTCGGAAGAGTGGGTTAATTGGCCAAGTACGATTGGGAGAAAAGGGGGGGGGGCGATCACTAATGATATTTATTGCAAATGGAGCTTTGTGAGTTTAAAGCTGCATATATCTCGTGAAATTAAGTAACTTTAATATTGCAATACATACTGCTAAATAAATATAGCAATGTTGATTTTTTCCCCGTTTCATTATGCCCTAAACAAAATGACCTACTTACAGAACCCATGTCTAATTTAATTTTCCACATCTATGTTTGAAGATGGATATGCGTTATCTAACTGTACTTGGCTCTTGGATGCTGGCGTACCACTTGGATAGTGACACCTACTTTACAAGAAGCCCCAAACCAAGACATAACCAACATTTTCCACAGTACACATGTACATGTGGCTCTTTAAGCGTCTCCTATTAGTGAGTCACCTGGGGTGGGCTGTGGCCCCAAAACTCTGATTAGGGCCTAGTTTGGCTAATTAACTGCTCGGGCCACAGTTGGCCATTTGCATCCTCTAATGGAAGGACTCGCTGCAGCTGTCCTTCATCTGTCATTCATCTGATTTGTGCCCTTTATGCCACAATTTGTGCCATAAAATGTATAAATAGCCAAAAATGAGCCGAGCATTTATTGCTGTCATCAAAGTGCCAAGGAATATATACCACACTGTGCCTCCAATGGAAGCAACCTCATAGCCTCCATTTTAATTACTAGAACGAGAGAGAATGAGGGAGACGGGGGGGGGGGGGTTGCATAGTCCTAGAAGCATTTCATTTGTTTTAGAAGAAACTCCTGATGATTCCCAGAGAGAAGAGCTAATTATGACGACGTCGCGTGCTCTGAAACGCCGCGAGCAGGCCGGCCGGTGTTAATTTCACTCTGCCCGCCCTCCTCTCTTCTGCTGTCAGGCTATTTGGGGGAACGGGCTGCTTAATTATTTATACCTATCCGTTGCGGTATGAAAATCAGGTGGACACTAACATGCATACAACAGAAGGAATCCAATAACCCCTCCCCCCCACGTGTCTGGGTTGGACTTTAACTCTCACCAAATCCTTTACTTTAAGTCCGGGGGGGGGGGTGGCATGAATCCCCCAATAGATGGCATATTTAGAGTTCTACCTGTTTGTGCACACACCTACGCACCAACTTGAACATACTGGTGTAAACACAGCCAAAAATATATACGTACCCCCCATCCCCCCCACCACATGTTCACATGCATGTACGAGGAAGCTGCAGAGATTCTGCAGAGGCAAACCGAGGTCTTTCCCAAACACACGAACACAGATAAACGGTTTTGTTTGACGCTCGCATTAAAGCAACTACGAGCGAGTTTTCACTGTTTATTTCTCCTTCTCAATTTAACTTTTATGCCTCTTATATGACCGACGTATTCAAATGAGACCATTAGCATGACAATTAGATATTGGATAGTGTATATAATGGATCCAAACGCTGGTGTTTGGGTCGGATTCCCCACCATATCTGATGGAACGATTTATGGCACGCACGCGGGATACATATAGCAACAATTAAAAATACATTACTTCACGGCTGTTTATCTCCCATACGCCGCTACATCTCGCAAATGAATGAGCTACCAGAGGGTGAATGTATATCTTTACGACAATCGAGTCATTCTTCCGTGAAAGACTTTTGGCTTTTTTCTTCTTTTTTTTTTGTCCACGGCGTTGTAGCAAAGTCAACAAAAACCCCAAACTCCTCGTATAACCTTTTGTCTGCCCGTCTTTCAGCCTGTATTTGACCGTCTCTGGGTGCTTCTCTCGCAACACGATTGACTTTCTTCTTCTTCTCTTTCCTTTCCCCGAGCACAACAGTGCCCCTTGAGGAAAAGAGGATCGCACCTGTGAACCGATCACTTTTGATTAGCGAGGGTGACTTTAACGCTGCCTGCGGTGTCGCGTCTCCTCCCCAGGGAGCGCCGTCGTTTCTTTAGCGCAGCCTCCAAGACAAGTTGTTTAATCTCCCGACTGCTGTTGACTTTGGGGTGTAAATACTCGCATCGCCAGCCGTCGATACTGCTACGCCGACAGGGATGGTTTCAAAATAGCATCGTCGTAGGCTACAGCTTCACCCGGTCTACGCACAGGAGATGGCTTTAATTTTTTGTTTGTTTGTTTGGGAACGGCCTCGCAACGCCGTTATTCCAATTCTCGTTGCAAAATTTACATATAAAGTGTCTGATAAGCACGATTACGCGATGCTACTGTGAGTCTGCACAACAAATCAGGGGAGAAATCCCACAGTGCATTTTGGATACCTTTTGAATCTTGTGCTGTTTTTAGTTAGGAAGAGTGAAGGGGAGATGGAAGCTGGAACATGTGTGTGTGTGTGTGTGTGTGTGTGTGTGTGTGTGTGCGTGCGTGCGTGTGCGTGTGTGTGAGTGGGGGCTGGGTTGGGGTGTTTCGTCTCGAGGGGTGCTGAGCCATCAATCAAACATGGCACGTGCCAAGGACAACGTTGTCTCCCAATGAGTTTTGTAAGGCTGTCCAGTCGAACAGATTCCCAGCCCATGAAGACGTCCAGATCCCAGAACCCCCCCCCCAACACAACCACACTTTTACTCAAAACCTGATCTTAAGATTAGGCAAATGCTGAGAACATAGCTAACAGACACCTTGGCAATTAGATATCACTTTCTAAAATCTAGCTGCAAGACAAAGTAGATTTGTGAAGCAAAAAAAAAAAGGATTTGAGTGGATTGTATAAACTTAACTGGATTTAATGGAAACACTTCCTGCTGTTTGAGAGATGGTGCTGTGACACCTGGAGTTTGTGTTTCTTCCTGTCCTCAGATTAGATCTCCATTTAGGACTGAAATGCTTGACTCACTGTCCCCAGATAGATGGTAGCACCTGCAAAGAACTTTGGATGAAGTGGCGAAATAGGGGCCAGTGCTATTTGAAGGGCGATGCTCAAATTGGGCCTCATTCATCAATCGTTCGTACATACAGATTTGTTCTTACATACCCATGGGATTTTTTTTAGCCCTTTAGTTCGTCTCAGAGACCAGCGCAGAACGTGGGTAACCCCTGAATTTAGGCACCCATTGGCTCACACTGATGCCTTTGCAAGCCTGGGTGATGGTTTGTTGCAAGTAGACAAAAGATGTTAGGGGGAAGGAATTACAAATAACCATCGGGCTTTGCTCTATCTGTCAGACACCTGGAGGGCTAAAAAATTCCATGGGTGTGTAAGAACAAATTTGTACATACACATGATTGATGAATGAGGCTTATTATTCTTAAAAAATGTGCTGTATATTATTTACAATACAATGGCAGCTTACATAGTTGTGCAATCAAGGGGATGGGGAGACAATTTGGTAAATTGATGCAAATGATTATTTGAATATGATAAAATAAGAATCCTATTTTCAGTCATAGGGAATTAAAAATATTGTCTACATGCCACCTTTGCAGTCTCCCATCCCCATGTTACTGTATGGTAATATGGCATTTGCTGACAGCTGTTTGGTGCACTGTTGAAGTTTCTAGATATAAACCAAAGTAAATGTCCAGATAAGGTCTGTTGTAAGATTTGTGGGAATGCTGATCTGAGACCAGTAAGCTTATCATGAAGTGGTACTGGTTGTGTGGCCTGGTCACCAAACAAAATTAGCATCCCCCCCCTTTTTTTTTGCCATCGAAAGTGGGGTGACAACAGGGGTGCCAGGTATTTATTGGCCACCCCTTTCCAACAACTAGATCTGCCCCCTTGCCCATAGAGAATAATTGATTTGTGTCTGCCACCCAATTAAGATTAGAATGGCCAAGTTGAGTAAAAACGAAATAGTCCCAGTGCTTTCACCACAAAGTAGGCAGTTTTCAATATACTATCTTTGTACAACAAACACATTATATCCACACCCAAAAATGAATATTGGGTCTCATTCATCAATCGTTTGTGGGTACAAATTTGTTCTTACACATCCATGGAATATTTTGGCCCCCAGGATTGTCTGACAGGCAGAGGTAAACCCTGATGATTATTTGTAATTCTTTCACCCTAACATCTTTCGGTTGTTTGCATATGACGTCACAAACTACAGATGGAGGGCAGGAAGTGATTTTCTACATAGGAAGCACTATCACAAACTTTTGAAATGCCTATGTTTTGGCGTCATTAACTGAGAAACCACAAGGAGTTTTTATTGAGTACCAAAAGTTGTTGTTCATGAGGGGGAAAAAAAGCAAGAAATTGACTGAAAACGCCGGAAAAAATGGCTTGCGAACTGTCGTCTGCGGTCGGGAGGAGCGGAGTCGGATAACGCGTGTGTATGCAGTGACCACTTCGTCAAAAAAAATCACTCTTCATAACATAAGGATCATGTCCAACATATCTTACTTTCTGTTTATACCTTTCTCTCATAATATCGTCTCTCGTCTCGTCTCTCTCATAATATCGGGCTAAACTAGCTTCATCTCATCTATGCTGCTTTTCACTTCCTGCCCTCCATCTGCATCTCGCGTGTCATCAGAATCACGTGACTGCAAACAAGCTTATATATAGTCTACCTCGTGCAGCCAGCAGTCAGTCACCCAGGCTTGCCAAGACATCAGTGTTGGCCAATTGTTGTCTAAATTCAGGGGTTACCCAAGTTCTACACTGGTCTCCGAGACAAACTTCAGGGCTAAAAAATCCCATGGGTATGTAAGAATAGATTTGTGTTTGAAAGATTGACGAATGAGGCCACAATCCACTCTAAAAAAAATTCTGTAATATAAAAGTATATCCCTTTTGAATTGGTTGTCTTTTAAGCTAAACAAAAGCACCACGAGCGGGCCGTTTTGCAGGCAGGGGACAAAGCTGATATTGAGTTGTGCTAGAACTTGTCAGTTTCTGAAAGTCCCGGTAAGTTCTCTATCACATTTCTCACTGAAGGAGCAATACTGCATGCAAAGCATTTCGGTGAAAATGCCGTCTTTCACTCCCAAGAAATACGAAACCGATTTGCAAACGCAAGTATCAGTTCAACCGTTAAAATTTATCCAACCCAACCCAAGTTCAAGAGCAGTTCCTCTGCCCTCCTGTCTGCTGGGGGAGGTGAAGTTGGTAGATGGATCTGACAGCGATGTTGCACTCTTTCAGTCGATTGGTCTTTGTGTGCCAACACAACCCCTACCTGTAAAAGCATCCAGGGTTGACGGGGCAGGAAACTCCATCCCAAACATTTCCTGCTGACCGTGCACTCGGTCTTCTTCTGTGTCGACTTTGTGGTGATTTGGGACGTTTGGCGGACAATAGGGGAGCTATTACAGAAACAGGCTGTACAGTTGAATTATTGATGCCGGAAATTGTGCTCAGCTTTTCAGAATCTATAATGAGCCCTCCGCCCCCAAATCATTCCCCTCACACAGAAGCACCTATAGGATCAAGCAGCGTGTTTCATTTGGCCAATTACAGCAACCAAACTAATGGGAAAATAATATAAAATAATATAAAACCCTGCATTAATGCCATATGATGAATTATGCTGTCTCGCAAATTTCTTGCCATTGCTTTTAATACGGTCTTTAAAATTTTAGATTAGCATCCTCTCATTTTTCTGCTGTGAAAAATCGAATTCAAAGGAACGTTCTGTCTCCATTCGGCTGACTGAAATGACCACGGACATAAATATAGAAACAAATTGAGTCAAAGATTATCTAATGGAGTGTGCGTCAGTACAGTTTGTCAAAAGCTTTATGTAAGACTATTGCTCAGTGGCCACATTTCTTTCGACTATTGCTACCATTCTGCTTGCCACACAACGACAAATTGCATCAGTTTTTCAGCTCTTGCTGTGTGCTTTATCATTCATTTGAGGCGCGCATTATTCTACCAGTAGGCCCGTGACAGCTCGCTGAAGTAAAAATTTCACTGGGGAAAGAATGTCTGAATTTGTAGCAACAAATTGCATGAAAATATCACCCCCCGTGTCACTCTGATCAAGACAAAATGGAACCAAAAGCGTTGTATGGGAGTGCTGGCTAACAGACGGATGCATGACTTGTCAGCCTCCCCGCGCATTTTCGTGTGTGAGAAGGGGAAAAAAATCGAGGAGGGAGGGCTAATGTTGAAGTCAGCCTGCACGTTTGGCAAAGGGGAGTTCTCGCCGTGAGATCCTGAGGAGTCGTAAGGAAGCAACAGAAAACAGCGCCAACTGCAGGTTAAGTCAGAGCAGGAATAGTTGAAGGGAGAGGTGTCAGAACCCGAGTCGTTTTCACTAAATCACCCTGGCCTGTGCTATTCATCTAACAAGCATGTTACACTTGTTTAACTGGTCCCTTTGGGTGAGCAGAAACGCCAGCGTGTGTGTGTGCGTGCGCGTGTGCGTGTGCATGTGTTGGTTATGAGCTGTTTGGAACAAAGAGGTTTTATCGACTAACCTCTGTCCCTCAAAAAACAAAAAACCAATCCCAGGGTGTCCGGGTAGTATGGCGGTCTATTCCGTTGCCTGCCAACAGTGGGATCGCCGGTTCGATTCCCCGTGTTACCGCTGCCTTGGTCAGGTGTCCCTACAGACACAATTGGCTGTGTCTGCGGGTGGGAAGCCAGATATAGGTTTGTGTCCTGGTCGCTGCACTAGCGCCTCCTCTGGTCGGTTGGGACGCCTGTTTGGGGGGGGGCAGGGAACTGGGGGGAATAGCGTGATCCTCCCATGCTCTACGTCCCCCTGGCGAAACGCGTCACTGTCAGGTGAAAAGAAGCGGCTGGCGACTCCACATGTATGGGAGGAGGCATGTGGTAGTCTGCAGCCCTCCCCGGATCGGCAGAGGGGGTGGAGCAGCGACCGGGACGGCTCGGAAGAGTGGGGTAATTGGCTAAGTACAATTGGAGAGAAAAATGGGGGGGGAAAAAATAAAACAATCCCATTCCACCCATAACCCCTTGTGTATGAGACACACACACACACACACGCACACACACACACACACACACACCTCAGATTTAAAAAGCCATATATGGGAAAGTGGGAGTTGGGCTGTCCGTCCACCTTTTCAGGGCATGTAACTTTGACTTGTGACGTCCAACACGACCCTAATCAGGTTGGCCATTTTCTGAGTGGCTGTCAAAAAATGGCTGGCGCTAGCACGGTGAGCCTGTCCACCACTTCCCGACCCGCTGTAAAGTCGGTCTCTCGTTTAGCCGCCGCTCCTCTCTCGCTCCTGATTTCCCATTCCGCTCATCTCTGCATTTGCTAGGTGAGGCATTGTGCCACTATCGATTGCCCAGGGCCCCGCGGAGCCGCGAGGAGTGTGCGCCCAGCAGGTTATCAGTGACATCACTCCTCAGAAAGGTGGCGTTCGCCTCTCCTCTTCCTTATCGATAGTTTGGGGGAGTGCATTAAGAGCGGCAGCTCGACCTGATTTATTGAGACGCTCCAGTGCCTCGCTGCACAACCAAAGGCCAGTAGTTTCAAAAAAAAAAAAAAAGAGGGAGAGAAATCCAGTCTCGCTACAAACTCCTGTTTATGCACTCACTCCCAGGGAGGCGACTGAGGCATCTCTGGCAGCCAAACAACGTTATGGCGCTGTCTTCATGTCATGATCAAGTTTTTTTTTCCCCTTCCTTTTTTCGTCTTCGCCCTACATTCTCCCTCCCTCCACAAGGTCTCAGTCAGTTGTCACTCCTTTTTCCCAAGCCGTGGGCCCTGTTGACACAGGAATCCGTCACTCCTCACACGGGGGAGAACGAGTGGGGGGGGGGGGGGTCGGAGACACAGGCGGCGGCCATTACTATTCATGAGGTGGAGTGATCCACTCTGTCACCCGTTGTCAGCGAGAGGTGTCTGTCTGCACTGCTGCTCCCCTTCTTCTCTTTATCAGCCAGGGGTGGCTAATGAGAAGCACCAGGTTAATACCACCGCTAAAACAGCAGCGGCTTTAAAACCTCTTAATTCATTTAGACACCGCTAATTGAAACCCATGTGAACCGTACCCTGGACGGTGTACATTTTCGGAGAGGATTTTATGACATGGTTAAAACTCATGCCTGAACTAATTCACCTAGCAACGGATCATATTCTCCCTTTTCCTCTCAAATATATAGTTATATGTAAGTTTTTTTAGGTAATGATTTTCTGCCCTTCAAATGGCAGCCACTAAGTGTTGTTGGGAAAGTGTCAAAGACGACAGCCACGACCAAATACGCCTTTGACTCATTGTGACATGCAAAAGCAAAAATAACTTGGCTTTGCCGTCAAAACGTCCCGGTCCAATCTTGTTTGCAAGTGGAAATAGCAGCCATGACTAAGACTAGACAACCGTCCTGGATGTGGCAGTGTAAATTAAAAACTCCTCTTTAGCCCGCAGTTGTCTGACACGACTTACTCATCATGTACTCCAGCATGTGGCCAACACTGTGGGCTTGTTAAGTACAACAAGGAGTTCTCGCTCTCTCTCTCTCGCTCTGTCTCTCTCTCCCTCTCGCGCTCTCTGTCTCTCTCACTTTCTCCCTCGCTCTCTCTCCCTCACTCTCTCGCTCTCTGCCTCTCTCGCTCTCACTCGCTTTCTCCCTCACTCTCACTCACTCTCTCTCCCTCTCGCGCTTTCTCTCTCGTTTTCTCCCTCGCTCTCACTCCCTCTCTCGCTCTGCCTCTCTCACTCTCCCTCTCTTTCCCGCTCTCTCTCGCTCTCCCTTTCTCTGCTCTCTTTCTCTCTCCCTCTTGCTCTCACTGTCGCTCTCTGTCTCGCTCTCTCTTTTCCCTAACTTTTTGTGCTCATGCTGTACATGAGTCTACATCCTTGCAGGTGTTTTTGGCCAGAACTCCCAAAATGACTGTAGACCTCACATAGGTGAAAGACAACATGCCTCATCTGACACCAGACGGATACACAATGCTACATCTACTACACCCAAAGCACTTTGAGGCCTCTCTCTCTCTCTCTCTCTCTCTCTCTCTCTCTCTCTCTCTCTCTCTCTCTCTCTCTCTCTCTCTCTCTCTCTCTCTCTCTCTCTCTCTCTCTCATATTCTTGTGTGTGTGTGTGTGTGGAGACGGAAAGCACATTTTGTTCCAATCTCTTCTTTTTCACACCTCTGTACCTCCATCGCTGCCTTTGATGCATGTTATTGCTACAATGAAGGGCTGTGGCCTAATCATGGGCGATCATTCTGCACACCGTAGTGGCAGTCGTAAATATTCTAATGAGCCATTGTCAGTTGATGGCGTGAGCGATAACGGGACCATCTTTTAACCACCCCTTCTTGTGTGCGACAGCGGGGTATATTTAGTTGATGTTGGCAGCGGCGACGGCCCCAAAAGCGCTTGATTTGCTGGTGTAAATTTCACCAGTCAAACCCCCCCCCCCCCCCACACACACACACATGCACACACGTGTACACACACACACTGGCAAATGCTCATTCATTTACCCGCTTGTCAGTTCAATAGTTATTTTATGGTGGCACAGTATTAATTGAACTGCTTCCACCACACAACAATTCAAGGCCCAGTACATCCATTACAAAGGGACTTTGCCGGAAATGTGGCTGAACGGGCTCACAAATCAGCCTAAGCTGAGAGGGGAACCGAACAGTAATGTAACGCAATCACACTAATCTTTCATTTACAACGTGCTCCCTCCTCAGCCATGCGAAGAAAATGTCTTGCAAGCCAGAAGTGGCTGCTGTGGAGAAACCAGATTGTGTGCTTGGTATTGCCGTTGGGCTTTCATTGCTCGGGGTCGCCCCTCTGGTTCCATGTGCAGAAATGCTCTCTGCAAGGAAAAAGTGGCAGAGAAATGAGCCAATTCTCAGCAGCTGTCATGTAAAGCTGCCATCTTGAGGACGTTCACAAGTGTCTTCAAAAGTTCTTTTACTGGGGTGCCATGGTTCACCAAGACATTTGGAATATTTGGGAATGGAAACGCAACCCGATGGAAGTGGAAGCGACAATGAAAGGGATCTGCTATCATGAAAACAAGGCTATGAAGAAGTATGCGAATGGGTGCATTGCACTGCCTTCTCTGCAGAAATCCTGTGCACCATTCATGTGGCTATTATTGTCTTGAGCTGAGGCACGTGTCACCTCAAATCATGTAGTTTTCACTGTATTTTCTTCCCCCCCTGACACTCCCGTTTGTACTCACATCCTCAGCCTGATATGAGACTGCAGACTTGGGTTTTCACGTCACAAAGACTGGCTTGTTTTGTATTGTCATTGCTGGTGGTTTGACTGGCTGAATTTGGCACCATAAAAGTTGTTCATCAACTGCAGTTGGCCAGACAGCCGACCTCTGGTGCGCTGTATACATCAGATGTGGGACCGGGAGCTGAATATTTTTCTTGGGATCCTTTTAGATGGCAAAATGATGACAATTGAAAAAACATTTATTGTAGTGGTCGTTGCTCTACAATTAAGGACTGTGTTCACTTTTTGAAAACCAAGCAAACTTCACATCTTAAAGGGATGCCTGAGTGGCCTGGTGGTCTATTCCGTTGCCTACCAACGTAGGGATCGCCGGTTTGAATCCTTGTATTACCTCTGGCTTGGTCGGGCGTCCCTACAGACACAATTAGGCGTGTCTGCGGGTGGGAAGCTGGATGTGGGTATGTGTCTTGGTTGCTGCACTAGCGCCTCCTCTGGTCGGGGGGGGGACTGGGGGGAATAGCGTGATCCTCCCATGTGCTACGTCCCCCTGGTGAAACGCCTCACTGTCGGGTGAAAAGAAGCGACTGGCGACTCCACATGTATTGGAGGAGGCATGTGGTAGTCTGCAGCCCTCCCCGGATCGGCAGAGGAGGTGGAGCAGCGACCGGGACGGCTCGGAAGAGTGGGGTAATTGGCTGGATACAATTGGGGGGAATAGAAAAGGGGGTGAAAAAAAACAACCTTTCACATCTTAGTTTGTTATGATTATGCCCCCCTGTCAGGATGGAGATGCCAAAAAAGGGCTTAAAAACATAATGGGAGCAACATTAAGCGGAATATACATCTTATTCATGTGAAATTTTGAAAGCTCAGTCAATAGTTGTGCGTTTATGATTAACATGATCGATATCTCAGAGCTAGAATTTGCTCGATATATATATATGACGCCGCTAAGCAGCACTTTCTGCAACTGCTGCTTAAGTGTTGTATGGGGGGGGGGGGGCTGACTTCCTGTTCCCTGATGATTTTCTCAAGTCTTCCATTAAGAAAACCAAACGGTGTCCACATTGCCAGTCACCCTGCATAATTGTCAGGATGTTGAGCTCATCGCCCATGGAGATTTCTCCCAAGATTCAGCATATATGCAAATGTTGATTGAACCTAAAGATCTTGGCTATGACATACATTTATTTTAACATGAATTTTTGGCTTACTTATCACCCCCCCCCGACTCATACCAATAAAGCTGATGCAAGAAAAAATAGCCCATTATTGGGTCGTCATTTCAAGTCATCTGTTATCTTGTGAAAGTCTTAATAATCATTCTGTGACTCAGCATCAAGTGGTCTAAAACAAACAACGTGTTCTAAAAACTGACGGGGACATCCGATTTAACTGCCATCTTAATGGAATCTATAATAAGCATGGGGCCACAATAATGGCAAACCGCTGCATCTTCAGATAACACGGCAAACCTCAAAAGCCCTTGCGATCGGCAAACAAGTTCTGTTCTTCCACAGCGAAGGGGGGGAAAGGGAACAGAATGTCCAGACGTCATTGTTAAATATGGGTAATCGTTGCCTTGTGGGCTTCTCACCGGAGACTCCCTCTGCTTCCCCGCTGGCCCTCGTGCCCCACAGAGGTAATCTGCAGTCTGCAGCACAGGGACTTCTCTGCATTTCCTCCCACAAGTCTGAAAAGCCCCTGACTTTAATTTCACGGGCACCTGTTTCTTTATGCCCGAGGTGGAGTCAAATCACAGACTTTGATATAACCATTGGGACCAGGCCAAATAGTTGTGGCTGAAGACAGGAGAGAAAAGCCCTCTGAGTGAGTTGTTTTATGAGCTTGTCTGTTGACGCCGTGTGCAGCTGTGTTCACCTATGCATGATGGGTAGTGGTGGGGTTCGTCATCTGAAGTGGTCGGCTCGGTGTGTGTGAGTTTAATGTGCAGACATGATCCAAATAATAAAGCCAAACAGAAGCCATCAATGGACTGCTTTCTCTCCCTTTGGGAGTGACAAAGGCTACAGATCACTTGATAAGGTTACTGATGAAGTATGCTGGAGCAGTGTGTGTGCATGTGTGTGTGTGTGTGTGTGTGTGTGTGTGTGTGTGTGCATGTTTGCGGGTGTGGGCACGCATGCATTTGCACGGCAGGCAGATGGCAAGTCTCTGCTTCCCTCTGCGGAACACGAATCCCCTGCAGGTCAAAGGTGAAATAAAGAAAAAAATCAAACGAAGCCGACCGGTGACTGTTCCATCTCTGTGTGGAAGAGGAGGAAAAAGGATAACTGTTGCTCCGCTGGTATGAGCCGGGCCAACTTGGCAAACACAGAGCCTCCTAGAGTAACAAACCCGCGATAGCTTGATGAAACGATAGCGACTTTGGGTCTTTGATGGATATTCAAATGAGATTACATGAAAGCTAGGGGAACGACAGACAAATGGACACAAATCGGGGTCTCATTTGTTTACTCCTCTGCAATTGGGTTAGCCCCCCCCCCCTCCTGGCTCCAGAGGTAATGATTGTGGTGGGACCAGATTAAAGGCTGTAGTCAGCTTTTTAGCGAGGCTCTGCTAACAGAGATTAGCGGTAGCCGCTTGGAGTCGGACTTTTGAAAAACATCCCAGCAGGGTGGCGTGTCATCTCCGGCCCCAGCCACCCTGATGAGTGAGTGGAAAATCCCAGCAATAGGAGGCGGTATGAGCACGGATGATTGGCAGGCTTTGTTCTATTCAAGCCACATCCAAAAATCAGTCATTCTCTTGCAGCTTTGTGGTATCTCTCCCTTTCTCCTCTCATCTTTCTCTCTCCTTTGTTTTTTCCCCGTCTTCATGGGGTACGCTTGGCGAGTTGTTGCAGATGTTTCCCGTAATGATGCAGACGGCACTCACAATCACACCGAATGGAAGCGGAGCTAGCTGGAATTAGTAAAAATTACTTTCTCATTACCTCCCTCATTGCTCCTGTAAGTAGTCTGAGTTTCCGCACGATTAGGGGAACGAGCTGTGGAGCGCCGGGCCTTGCTGCACACTCACACTCAGACACACACACACACACACACACACACACACACACACACACACACACACATCATGCATGTGCATACTTATGCACACATACATGTGTGCTTATAGCTTAGAAAAGGCAAGTGATGTTAAGTTAATATCTGCTATTTCACCCCTCACACGCACACATGCTAATATCTGCTATTTCACCCCTTCTACAAACACACACACACCCTGATGTCATCTCCTTTCCACTAATTGCTGAACATGCACAACGTCAGGGTGATTAGGCTTCGTGCAGCTGTGTCTCATACTCTCACTTTCTCTCAGTCCTCCACTCTTTCATGACTTCCATGTTTCTCCCTCAAAATATTCTTAGGCCTGTCTAAGATTATTGTTGTGTAAACTACAGTGAATGCAGCATTCCCTATTTGTTCTGGTGTTAAACAATACAACCAGAGTCTCTTTTGGTTTGGTTCTGTGTAGACCAAGAGTGCACAGTTTTGACTAATTTCATATGTTATATTTGTCTGTAATTTCTTGCAGACTGCTATTAGACAGTGTTCACAAATGTAATTTTTTTCACTACTACAAATTGCTTTAATGACTGAGAATGAGGCTGCATAGTCTTTTTTTTTTCTCCCTCATTCTCTCTTCCACAAGACTGAATCCGAACATTAGGAAGAAGGAGCACTGCTAATTTGCAATGGAAACATGCAGCGCAGCCAGGGCCCGGGATGAAATTCCTGTTTGTGTGCCGGTTCTGAAGGATACGCTGCCAAAAGACTTTAAAGCTGTTTGCAGCTGGCATGGTTGAATAACGGATCACTCAAGACGGTCCGGAATAGTGGTCTGCCAGGATCGCTTTACATGGGACCGGGGTGAGAAAATGCAATGTCTGCACAAAATGCTGCAACAGGAAACCAGGAAACTGGTAGCCTCTGAAGATGAGACAAAACTTTTTTTTTTTTACATGAATTGCTCACGATGTCCTCTCTCCCTCTTTGCTCAGTGTATGATGTAAGTCTGCAAGGTGTGCTGCTCAAATCTAGGGCATGGCCATCTGCCCGGAAAGATGGCAACAATGGAATGAGTCTTTCTCCGCAGATGTGGATATGAATTTTTGGAGGGGGAAAAAAAGTGCCATTTGTTTCTGTAATGTGTAGCATATTCTTGAGCCAGTAGAGTTAATTTAGAAAATTCAGATTGATTCCGGTTTCCTTCACCTGATATTCATCACCACATGCAGAAAACACCCGCCTTCCCGAAAGCCAATGTACGAAAACAAGGGAACAATGATATTCTGTTCTTGGTGTGTGTGTGTGTGTGTGTGTGTGTATATATATATATATATATATATATATAAAATGCATATATCCATCCATTATCCAAACTGCTTATCCTGCTGTCAGGGTCGCGGGGTGCTGGAGCCTATCCCAGCAGTCATAGGGCGGCAGTCGGGGAGACACCCTGGACAGGCCACCAGGCCATCACATAGTATGTGCATTTTTTCCATGTATATATATATACTCACACACACACACACACACACACACACACATATATATATATGTGTGTATATGAAAAAAATGCATAGCAGCTTCCTTATTTGCCTTCTAGCACTATCACATAAGAGGTTTTGTTATCTTTGGTACGACATGAGAAATCATCATATGCAAATCCTCTTATGCAGTCTCGATTTTGGGGGGTGGTGGGGGTTCAGGTGAGGGGCATGCTTGGGATTTTCAGCATGCTAGCTTAGCCGGATTGTGTCTGAATGAGACTGGTCTGTTTTTAGTAGCAAAGGACATGGTAGCACCCCTAAAATTAGACTGGTTCTCCCGCCAAAAGCCAGCATGTGTGACTATATCTAGGTCTTTTTAGCACCGATCCTCGGCTGTTGGACCTCATACAGTGGCAGATGTGTCATGTGACTCTTTTCCCCCCCGCCATGTGCTATTTCTTTCCACTGAGTGTGGGTCCTGGTGAAGCATCACACCAGAAATAACCTCTCCAGTGAAACGCCGGGATAGGAGGGAATCTTGTTCGTCTGGTTAAAATTACCTCACTTTGCCCACCAAGAGTCCATGCGCTGTGTCCCGAAATACTTCTGCCTTGCGTCACAGTGAGACTTGGACGTGGGTTGAGAGGGGGAGACCAATGCCAGCTCGGGCGAGCGTGCGATGCTCCAGCGGCCTGTGCCAGGGTCTTGTGGCGCGGGAGTGCTGCCAGCTGACTACCCTCCGTGCAAATGAAAAGCTGCCGTTTTTCAGGGCATGGGGTCAAGGCAAGCCGATGATGGCCTTCTTGCATCGCCTGCTAAAAAAAACAATTTTCCTAAGCATCAGCCCCCCCCCCCCCCATCATCCTCCATTTTCCATTTTGTGAGGAAATCTAACCCCTCCCTTTTATTTAAACCATTTGTCATTCAGGGGTCTTTGTGCAAAAGTTGTGTGTCAGATGTCAGCAATGATGCAACGGTGCCTTGCCTCGCTCCGGTGGATATACACCGACAGGCAGTGGAACGGTCACAGTCACATGGCGATGCTTCATAATTTGTTTATGATAAGAACTGCAACTGTAGCTAACAGCACATGTTATTTCTCACGCCGTCCTAATTGACTGGGCCTGCTGCTAATTTTGATGAGATAATCTACCGCAGGGCAGACGCAGGCACACGGTAGCCCTGGTGAACGCTCGCAAAACCGTGTGAGCAGATTTTATTATAAGAGTAAATTATAATACAGTGATTGCTTAATGTCTTTTTGACTGAAACACACACACACATAAATACTGTAGCATGTGTGTCGTAGGTAGTAACATCCACGGCCTGACATCTCTGCATGCTCGTGCGTGTGAATATTAACTAAAGCCGATGTGCTTTTCCTCGTCATGTGTGGAGATCGATTTTTCCCTCGACATATTTAAGACGACAAGAGAAGTCGGAGACATTTATATTGACATTTGAAGGGGAGCCGAAAGGTGGGCCCAAACAGACCGGGGGAACTGTTGGAGGGGTTTTTGTTCTGGCAGCTGGTTTCAAACAGTGACCAATAAATCCCCCCCCCCTTTTCTCCCCAGTTGTACCCGTCCAATTACCCCACTCTGCTGATCCGGGGAGGGCTGCAAACTACCACATGCCTGCTCCGATACATGTGGAGTTGCCAGCTGCTTTTCACCCGACAGTGAGGAGTTTCGCCAGGGGGACGTAGCACGTGTGGGGATCACGCTATTTTCCCCAGTTCCCCCTCCCCCTGAACAGGCGGCCCAACCAACCAGAGGAGGCGCTAGTGCAGCGACCAGGACACACACCCACATCCGGCGTCCCACCTGCAGTCACGGCCAATTGTGTCTGTAGGGACGCCTGACTAAGCCGGAGGTAACACGGGGATTCGAACCGGTGAGCCCTGTGTTGGCAGGCAACGGAACAGACTGCTATGCTACCCAGGCGCCCCAGTGACCAATAAATTTGACCATTTTTTAAATTTGCAGTCGTCCTTCATCGAGCTGGTCGTGGGAGTGTTATGGAAGAACAGATGATTTAAATCCATCTTTGATTGCACAGTTGTTCCCCAAGCTTTCTCTGCATTCCCTCACTCAGGCCCAATTAAATTGGTATAGCTCCCTTTTTTTCCTTTAAATCCATCTAACAGCGGACTGAAATTTGAATTGGACCATATTCCCATGCCATTTTAAGTGGGTGGATACGCTTGAATACTTACAATGAGTTTCAATAAAGGGGTCATCGTTGCTATTTAACGGCAGATGTGAAATCCTCTGATGGAGCACCTCACAATTATGCATTGTCTCCTGGGACCGAATGGAAACCCACGAAACAATGGAGAGGACTGGACCAGCGAATTGCTGAAGAACAATGAGCTAATAAACAATGCACATATACTGTAGATTGGGCTTTTTCCCAGCAGTGTCAGCTGTATAAAAAAAGAAAAAAGAAAAAAAGAAGCATTTATGGAGCTATATAATTTCAAATGTGTCATTGCATAATGGGTCTACTATAGAATAATCACAACCTGAAGGATTACCCGGTCCCATCTAAATGGTAGGTTATGCCAACTTTAATCGGCATTATGGGGTCACTCAAACAGCGTTAACATTTTGCCCGAGTGGATCGCCTCCCTGTCGCTTTGTGTTTGTGATACCAGCCTATGTAAATAAGGGAGCTGTGCTCTCCTGTTTTGCCTCGCCTCAGAATTTGTTTAGGATTAGAAATCTCATTTTGCCCCGAGCCCTGCCTGCTTTAGATCAGTCAGCTCATCTGCAGATCTCGCAGCAGATAAACACTGCTGTTCTCCAGGCCTCAGCGTTTTTTTTTTACATTCTGCAATTTGCAGAGAACCAGTATGCTCTGTTCCTGTCACATCACAGACCAAATGGAGGGGAATGGGTTTGTGTGTGTGTGTGTGTGTGTGTGTGTCGTGGGGTGAGGGGGGGGGGGTTGTGGAGGTTTGTGCGGCGGCAGTGGAACACCTGCAGGTCGTGACAAGTGTGCAAGGCATGGCAGAAACAGGGAGCACTCGGCAGGTTATCTACCTAATTTCAAATCTGTTCTGGGAGGAAGGCTCGTGCCCTATCCACATCTTTACAGAGAGATTTAGAGCGAGTCGGCTGACAAGGGGGAAAAAAAGGCAAGGGCAGCCTTTGTGGGGGGCGTGGGGGGGAATGAGGAGATGAGTGACAAAGCGAGCCGTGGCCGTCAGTTGGGTTATGGAGTGTGATGAGGAACAAAGAGACTGCAAACCTGTCAAAGAGCAAAGCTATTAGGCCAAGTCTCTCTCTGCTCCCCCCGCACGCCATTGGACGCACGCTGCAGATCTGATTGGTGATGGAGGAAACCCTCAAAGCAATCCGGCTTTAATTAGCAGTGTAAGAAAACAATTGAGTTTTTGTATCGGACCCTTTGTATAATGCAGTGAATGGCTTGGTGTCGGCAATTCATCTTCGTCCTTTAACCCCCCCCCCCCTTTGCAGATGTCGTGTGATACAGCTGTGCGGCCGTCTTTGCTAACTTATTTGACAAATATAACCATGATTAAAAGAGAGAAAATGGCAAAGGTGTGAAAACTTGAATAAGATTTGTCAGTATGGGGAGCTGGAAATAGCGAGGACAAATTTGAATAGCGGAGATGCCTGTGCTGAGCTTGAGTGATGTTACCCTGCTGTTTTTGTTTTGTCACATTTCTTGAGGGATGTCATGCATGGTAATGCATCATTGTGCCAGGCAAACATTGCTATTCCTGGGCAAAAAATATGGCTATTATATGTTTATTTTCTTCTTTTCCCTGCAAGGAGGGGGCACTCAGGCCCTTAACCTTGCAACGATGCAGAAAAGGTATTGAAAAGTGCCCGGGCAAGGCACTGCGTGTCCTCGCTTGGTGCTGTACAGCAATCTGTTGGGGTTGAGTCAGAATGGCCACCCACCATCAACTTCCTCTGTATCAACGCAAGCTGACCGTTCGCTGTGAGACGTCGGCCGCTAATCTACCATAACGAGGAGCAAAAATGAAGCAGACCAGAGAGTGCCGAGGTATTAGCATTTGAGCGTGGCATGCAGGAGGAAAAGCTTTTTACCAGCTCACTGCACCCATATGGCATTAGCACATAAAATGCCACTGTTGACATTTCGGAGGCTGGGCGTCTCTATAAGTGCAGGGCATTGATATTGGAGTCATTAGAGAGGGTACTTGATTTCATATTGATGGGTTCTCGTATCACTTTCACTGTTGATTTTCTATGCCAAGAGATTGACACATTGCTCATCATGACCACGTGAACTTAAGCTACGAGAAATTAACTGACTGGGAGAGATTTGGAGGCCAACGGGCGTCCTCTGATTTAAAAGGCCCCAATAACTCTTTGCCTTCACTTGATAGAGTTAAGGAATTGCGTAGGACGGTAAATGTCACCACTTTTGCAGAATTATACCGCTGCTATGAATAGCTTGATGCATGTCGCCCAGCCCCCAAACTCTAGTGATTGACGTACTAAATAAAATGGGCTTGAAGGTCAATTGAAGGTGAGCGCTTTAAAGCAATGTTTATCTTTTTCATTGTTGGCCTCTGTTCATTAAAAGAAAAGTACGGTTTTGGGTCATTTCTGCAGTCACGCATGGTTTGTCAGAATGTTTTGCAAGCTAACAGCTCATATACTGTGCACATTCACACGTGCACGGATTTTGCACGTTTATTTCTCAATTATTGTTTTGGTTAAGAGGGATCCATAATGGGGTGTGCGGCATAGCGGTCTATTCCATTGCCTACGAACACGGGGATCGCCGGTGTTACCTCCGGCTTGGTCTGGCGTCCCTACAGACACAATTGGCCGTGTCTGCGGATGGGAAGCTGGATGTGGGTATGTGTCCTGGTTGCTGCACTACCGCCTCCTCTGGTCGGTCGGGGTATCTGTTTGGGGGGAGGGGGAACTGGGGGGAATAGCGTGATCCTCCCATGTGCTGCATCCCCCTGGCAAAACTCCTCACTGTCCGGTGAAAAGAAGCGGCTCGTGACTCCACATGTAACCAGAGGAGGCATGTGGTAGTCCGCAGCCCTCCCCGGATCGGCAGATGGGGTGGGGCAGCGACCGGGACGGCTTTGAAAATAGGGTAATTGGCCTAGTACAACTGGGGAGAAAAAGGGGAAATCTCAAAAAAAAAAAAAAAAGAGGGATCTATAATGGTTCTACATACGTTTCTCAGTGGCTAGGAAGTAACTCATGATGTCCATGCAGCTAGTGTTTATGTGGTATATCCGGACTATTTGTTAGGTAGCTAGCACTAATATAGGAGACAGCATGTCCAAAGTACATCCATGGCAGGTGGTGCTCACTTAAACTCTTAGAGCTGGCATTTGGAGACGTGAGTAGTGTGGCTCGTATCGCTTCCCCCGCCACCGTTTTTCAGCCATTTCAGAATGGGAGCGCCAGCACAATGACTAATCCACCTTGATTGACGTCAGTATTCAGCGATCTGCGAGAGAGCTGGGGTGGTTATTCCTGACCCCACACCTTGTATTACCAGCTGTATTATGAACCCCTAATCTTCCGTTATCAAGTAATTAAATTTACCTGGTTCCATGTAGAGTAGATTCCCAGGCATTGTCCCAGTTCTCCCGCTCTCGAGCGGTCTGGCTCGGAAAACTACCAGCATCTACAAGCGGATGAGCGGGCAAAGTAAATATGTTTTAGGTTTGCTGGTGTCGGAACGAACCCAAGAACTCTATTCGCCACATCTTCAGATATTGACTGGAGGGTGTCATCATTCATTTAGCCGTTCATTGGATGACATGGATCATGTTTCCATCCAACTTCAGAATGAATTTCTAGCAAATGTAGTGAAAACAAAATCTTGCCAGTTAAAGTGCATTTCCATCAGATGGGTTTAAGGGAATTCAACCTTGAACATAGGCCTCCGTGTCCTACAGTCATATTGCACACTTTGACATGCACGAGAAAGATGGACAGTCGATCATGAACTGATTTATTTCAGCTTTTATTTCTCTCTTTTGTTCAGCTGATGGCCACATTTAATGCTTTCTGAAGACAAAGGGAATGATCGTAGCAGAAATGCAAACATGCGCACACACACACACACACACACACACACACACGCATGCATGCACGTGCACACACGCACACACACAAACGCATACATGCAATGAGCTCCTAACGTGCAATTAAGATGAAGAAACAGCTGACCAAGCCTCCATCAAGCCCTTTCTTCTTCTTGTTTCCCCTGAAACGAGGAATTTTGCATAAAAAAGCTTGTGTGGATGGAGACAGGGTTATTGTTGAGTGGGGGGGGGGCGCTTACAAGCCGAGCACACCTGTCATCCACTTCCCCCGGCCCATGTGACCGTCATGAGATACACAGCTGTGCTTCTGTTGGGACACTCCCTATATCACCTTCGCCTCTCCCCTCCCATCTCACAAAGACACCTCGTCTGAATAATCTTCTGATAGGAAGGAAGCCCGCTGAGGATTCATCATACCCACTGCCCGTGTGGACAGATGCACTCTCTCCCTCCACATTCGTCTTTTCTACCTCACCTCACCTCTCTCTCTCTCTCTCTCTCTCTCTCTCTCTCTCTCCCTCTCTCTCTCTCTCTCTCTCTCTCTCTCTCTCTCTCTCTCTCTCTCCCTCTCACTCTTCCTCTCTCTCGGTCTGCCTCTCTCTCTCTCTCTCTCTCTCTCTCTCTCTCTCTCTCTCTCTCTCTCTCTCTCTCTCTCTCTCTCTCTCTCTCTCTCTCTCTCTCTCTCTCTGTGTCTGGAAGTCTTTCTTTCACGTGACCGGTTGGCTCTGAGAGTAGTTTTAAGAGGAGCATAAAAGCTAGTCAGCTGTTAAGCGAAAATGAAAGTCGTTTGCTCTCCATATACTTGACTAATGTAACGAACAGCTTTAGGGACAATTGGTCTTTCTGTAGTTATAAAGTAACTCGTTCTCAAAGGCGGTATTTGATAATTGAAAGTGATGGAAAGGAACAAAATTGGAATGGGCATAATTTACTGATGGAGCGCTCTGTTCTTCTTTCTCTCGCTCTCGCTCTCTCTCCCTCTCTCTCACTCTCCCGCCCTTCCATCCTTTCTTGCACCTACTAAATCTGTGTTGGGGTTGATAGTGGCAGTGATTTAGTTTTCTGCTCTTGTATCGCTGTTTGCACCTTTTGGTTGGCGAGCATGTTCGACACATTCAGCTGATTTAAAAGGGGGGGGGGGACCAAAACCAGATATTGTCTTACGCGTTGTGACTGAGTATTTGCTCTGGAGATTGTAGAGTTATTACAGAGCAACCGCCCAGACACCCTGTGATGTATTGTGCTGGGCTTTGGGACAAGGCTAGGTGAGGAAGGGAGAAAGGTAAATGGGGGTTGAGGGAGGGAGGGAGGTGATGGTTGCAGGAGAGGGGTTCAGTTAAGAGTTGCAGATGGGGAGGGGGGTGTGGGGGGCACCCCAGATGGAGAGGCGGCGGGGCTCACCTGGTAGAGTGCAGTACCGCAAAGGCTAAGGCCTTACCGCAGAGGTTCTAATCTATCCAGTCCAGGCCCTTTACTTGATGTCATTCTCTCTCTCTCTCTCTCTCTCTCTCTCTCTCTCTCTCTCTCTCTCTCTCTCTCTCTCTCTCTCTCTCTCTCTCTCTCTCTCTCTCTCTCTTCTATTGCTATCAAATAAAGGTGAAGAATGCAAAAAAATCTTAAAAAAAAAGACGGATAGAAAAATGACTCTCAGAGATGCGCCAACTTCATCACACACCTCTCTCAGAATGACAGCAACCGAAAAGGCATGTCTCTCAGTATGTTTCACCTTCTCAATCACCTCACCACAATACACTCAGAGAGAGAGAGACACACACACACACACACACACACACACACACACACACACACACACACAAGCGTGCACACAGTCACTCTCCTGCTAACCGGTTGTCATAGCATCACGGCGTGGTTGTCAGTGTTGAGGTATCTGCGAGTGTCTGGAGTTGAGGATGTTTAGAAGAGGGTTTGTGTTGTCAGAGACATCACTATGTCTGAGATATCCCAGGATGGCGGACTGAACAATATCTGAAGAGCACAAGGTCACAGCAAAAAAAAAAACAACCTGTCTCAGGTCGGTAATCAGTGTGATCTTTTACCCTTAATGAGTGCCGGCATATTCCCGGGCGACCCGAGATGGGCTGTGGTGAGGCTCCAATGAGAGAAGCCCACCTCAGCCTGTTGTGAGCTGACATTTCTTTATCTTGCTCGGTCAGCAACTGCATGCCAACCTGGACATGGAAAAATAATTCGACTGTCGGATCAGAAGAGGTGTAGATGTATCAGCCCTGTATAAAACTTACCAAGTGATTCTTTGTTTGTTGTTGTTTTTTTCTTCTTCTTCCAAATCGTGGACATTTCCATTCATGTATCTTTTATGAGCCCCAAAAACATGACTTTTTTGACGTGGATTTATTTTTCTATATTATATTGATTAACTCTGGATATTCATTGCTAGCCTAAACTTCTATTTGCTATACACTTTACTATATTTTTCATAAAGGATATGTTATGGAAAGTATTGCTATGATGCAAACTGCGATATGATGCAAGTATTGACTATAATGCAAGGCATAAATATGAAACAAAATTTCACCAAAAAAACGAAGTATTAAGGTAAAGCCTAGGTGTAGTGTTGCAGTTTTTTTGGTAAGGTGTTATGAATTATGATTGACAGCCAGACATTAGACATTTGCTCAAAATTAAAATTATTTGAATGATGCAGTGCAAAGGTGTGTGTGTGTGTGTGTGTGTGTGTGTGTGTGTGTGTGTGTGTGTGTGTGTGTGTGTGTGTGTGTGTGTGTGTGTGTGTGTGTGTGTGTGTGTGTACCCACATTTTCCCATGGTTCCTTGGACCTGCCTCATATACATGCTGAAATTAACGTTGTTTGATGATAATCTTCAGAATAAGGACCGGTATGGGGCTCACGTTTCCTCTCTTCAGAGGCAAAAGGGGTGAAGTACAAACCAGCCGTGATTGCTTTTAAAGTATCTCCTCCTCTCTAATTGTAAATTTTATGATAAGGGAATTCAGGAACGCAGCCAAAAAGTCCGACATCGGGGTATTAAACTCGCCTAATTATTACCTTTCCTGCATTTCTTTGCCATTGTTGGTGTATGAATGATCAGATATTTCAAAGAACCAGCAGCCCTTTGCAGCTTATTTACTGTTTTGCCAGCTCTGTTTTTCTCTCAACTCGCTGTTTGAAAAAGACAACAGATAGAGCTTAATCCCATGGCACAGTATTTCATGTATTCCTTATTGTCTCATATCGTATGTGAAATCGTCTTGCTGCTGTCAGAGCGACTCTGCACTCGGCAATCATCTCCTGTGACTTAGATTTGTTGCCCCCCCCCTCCGCATCTCATACATTTTAAAAACATTGTTTGAATAAATGGCAACTCCTTCGCTCGATGTAGCTTTACCTTGGGTGATGCAATTTCAAACCCTATGAAAGATTCTTTAAAACCTTGGTGAAAATTTAGCAGAACCGCTTACTTGTGACGGCGCCTCGGGACAATGAGGGGAAGCTGCCGAGTGATGCCAGTCGCACCATGCACCGGGAAATATTGTTACGACTCTGCATTGTAGTAGCGGCAAGATGAAGGCAATCAGGAAATTGAATCTTGCGTGTGCATGACAATGGGACGTATTCAGGTGACCCCCCAATTGAACGGGAGTCCATTCACCCCCTCATCATGTCCTCAAGCCATAAATGATGTGACTGCAATTCAGCAACGACCCCGGCACCTCCCCCTACCGTGCCTATATCAGCAGCAGATGTTTGATCGGAGATAAGCCCGCGGGTCAATGTCGACCTCATCACGACAGACCCGGTTTTGCCCATCAGGCCAATAACTGCCACACCGTTGGTCCTCCCCTTTTCGCCGTTGTCTGATTGACAGCTCTCCACTGACAAGGTTTATGGGGGTCAGGACCTTCCTCTCTGTCACCTCTAATTGGAGTGCCACACCATTAGCCAGTGGACCGCGACCTTGGCTGGGGGAGACCGGACTCTTACCCACCTGGAAGAGGCAGGAGAAGCCCCTCCGATAAATCAACTGTACTGCAACAATGGTGCTCCTCCGACATCAAGGCAAACGTCTTTTTTGAGCCATCAGCATCAACACAATAAATGAAAGGCGTGCGTCCAATTAAGTGTTTCAGGGGGAGACCGCCGTAACGGCGGCGCTGACCATCAAGAGGGCAAACATCCAAGGCGCGGCAAGGCTAACCTGCATACACCGGCGCCATTCAACCCTAAACAAACGAGTCAAAATCGTTGACCTTCAGGCTGTGTTACATTGTTAACCCGCCCTGCTGGGAGTTAAACCTCCTCCGTGGTCGCCTCGGCCCCCCTGCCACGGCCGTGATTCCACACTACATGTGTCCCCTCACACACAAACACCACAGGTGAGCTGGCCATATTTGCATAAGTCTTTGGAAGCACGTAGATGTGCGACCCCTGCCAGCATGGGGTGAAAAGGACACCATGCACCATCAGGAGTGGGGAATGATTGCATGAGAAAAGCTCCCCATCTGCGAGTGTGTGTGTATATATATTTATATATATATATATATTTTTTTCCTATATGGCGGTTTGCGGCTTTGTGCAGGATTACAGCTAAATCTTAGAATTAGCATGAAAGGCCAGGGAGAGAGGGAAATATAAATGGACAAGGGGACTGACCTCTGCTATCTCCCACAGGCATGCCTGCAACTTATCTGGATCCATGGCAATGTTTATGTATAACTAAAGCGCTTGAGAGATGAACACTGCATAAGCCACTGTGTGACAGTTCAATTTCTGAATTGGGTTTCTGATTGCGGCGCCCGCTGCGGGTAGCTGTCAGAGAAGACACATCTGACCCCGCACAGTTTATGTAAAAAAAAGAAGAGGCTTTTTGTTTACATTTCTGTTCGTCACTCAATTTGTTTTGGGGGAAAATAAAAATAAAAAAAGGTCTGTATACAGTAGCTTGACGAAAGAAGTCGAGAACTGTTTTTGTTTCCTGGCTGAATTGAATACACCACTGCTCCCCCAAGGCGATCATTTGTTCCCCATTTACTTAACTGTATCAGCAAGCTCCCTCCTTTTAACAGTTAGTGGCAAATGTTTGGCGGCCTTGCACCGTTAATTGATCAGTTCTCATTGGTAGTTTCAGAAAGGCAGCATGGACAAATGGATTTTGGACGACGCTGTATGTGTTTAGGTAACTGACACCACATCCAACCTACAAACTGTGAACCGGCGCTGCATATTCCCTTTCGCAGGCAAAGCCTCTCGGGCATTATGCATTCTGCACTTGGCTCCTTGGCGTCAAACATTCACTTCAACTTTTATTTAATTGACAGATTACTCCAAGTGCTTGTGTAATCTCTTGACTTGAGTCTTCTGTATATTGAGCTCTATTGTATTTTCCCCCCCAGAATTCATTCCTCCCTCACCTCACTGTAGTACCACTGTATAACTCAACACGGCCATCACATAAGGCACACTGGTGGACTCTTAAACACCAGCAGGCCCGAGTTGTTGAATGACAAGAAGGGCCAACTGTAAAACAGGTACTGTTTCACCAACATACCTCTGTATGGAAATCGTGTTTATCACCTTGATCTAAATGGACTAGTTTGCTGTTTATTGATTTTGAGCCCAAATTCATGGTAGCCATTTGCAGGATCTATGACTACCAATAACTCAGCTGGTGATTGCTAGAGTTTAAGGTGTGTGCAAATGTTTGAGCTGTGTGTGTGTGTGTGTGTAGGGAGTGCTTTCATTGCACATTAGTTTCCTCACAAAAATGAGGCGTACTCACGAAGATAGGTGTGTGTGCGACGTGCGTGTGTATGTATACCGATCAACCAAAACATTAAAACCACCAGCCTAATATTGTGTACATACCCCTCGTGCTGTCAGAACAACTCTGACCCACCAGGGCATGGACTCCACAAGACCTCTGGAGGTGTCCTCTGGTATCTGGCACCAAGACGTTAGCAGCAGATCTTTTAAGTCCTGAAGTTGTGAAGGGGGACCTCCATGGATTGGACTTTTTTTTTCTTCTTCAGCATATCCCACAGATGCTCGATCAAATTGAGATCTGGGGAATTTGGACGCCAAGGCAACACCTTGAACTCTGTTATGTTCCTTAAACCATTCCTGAATAACTTTTACAATTTCATTTAGCAGACGCTTTTATCCAAAGCGATGTACATCTGAGAGCTGATTCAACACAAGCAAGGATCTAGGCAGGAGAGAACAACACAAGCAAGTGCCATAACACTAAATTCGAGTCTGATAGGATGTAGGTGCCTACAAGTAGTGCAGAGAGGCAATATATAGAAGCAGATTTTTTTTCTCCAGTCCATCAAGTGCAAAGGTGCTCCCAAAAGAGCTGGGTCTTTAGCGGGACTCTGCTGGTTGAACAGAGTTTGGTAACTCATTCCAACACCGTGAAACTACAGAAGAGAACAGTCTGGCTAGAGACTTAGGGCCCTGTTGTGGTCAGAGTACCTGGCAGAGTGTAGTGAACGGGGGGGGGGGGTGTAGACTTGAATGAGGGAGTTCAGGTAGGTGGGAACTGTGTTAGTTGCTGTTTTTAAGTGAGTGTGAGGGTTTTGAATGTGATGCGGACAGCGACTGGAAGCCAGTGGAGGGGTATGAACAGCAGAGACGTGTTCTTTTGGGCTGGTTGAAGATCAGACGTGCATTCTGGATCATCTGCAGAGGTTTGAACGTACATGTGAGGAGGCTTACCACTAAGGAGTTGCAGTGGTCAGTGCATGATATTATGAGAGCCTGTACGAGAAGTTGTGCGGCATGCTGATATAGGTATTGTCTGATCTTCCTGATGTTGTATAGGGCAAATCAACACAACTCAGGCCACATGAGCCTTAAAGGTTTGTTGGTCATCAATCATGGCACCCAAGTTTCTGGCAGATTTTGTGGGCATGAATTGGGTTGATTCGAGCTGGATACTGGTCTCGTTGTAAAGAGGGACTGGCTGGGATGACAAGGAGCTCAGTCTTAAAGATGTTTAATTGAAGGTGGCGTTCTTTCATCCATGCTGATATATCGGCAAGGCATGATGAGCTCCGAGCCGAGACTCTGTGGTCTTTCAGCAGGAACAACAGGTAGCACTGGGTATTGTCTGCATAGCAATGGTATGAAAAACCATGGGAGCAGATGATTGCACCAAGTGAGGTGCTGTATATTGAGAAGAGAATGGGACCGAGCACTGACCCTTGAGGAACCCCTGTGGATAAGCCATGCTGTTTGGACACTTCTCCCTCTAAGATAATCTTAAATATCTCCCTGAGTGGTAGGACGTGAACCAATGAAAGGCAGTTCCTGAGATACCAAGCTCAGTGAATGTGGAGAGGAGGATTCAGTGATTAACTGTGTCAAAGGCAGCTGATAGATCTAGCAGCAATAGAGCTGAGGACTAAGCAGCTCTAGCTGAACACACTGAACGGAATGATTCCATTACCGACAGGATTGCAGTCTCGGTAGAGTGCCCCTGCTTAAAGCCAGACTGAATTGGGTCGTACAGGTTATTCTCAGAAAGAAATTCAGAGATGTGGTTAAAGACTGTGCACTCAAGTATTTTTGATAAGAAGGGCTGGAGTGAAACCGGTCTGTAGTTTTCAACCTGGGCTGGGTTGAATGTAGGTTTTTTGAGCAGTGGGGTGACCTGAGCTTGCTTAAGTGTGTTGGGGAACACACCTGTTGTAAGTGAGGAGTTGTTGATGTGTCTAACTGCGGGGTTAAGTGTGGGGAAAATAGTCTGTAGAAGGTTGAATGGTATCAGGTACAGTGGAAAGATAGTGGGTCAGGAGTCCAGCAGAAGTTTGGAGACGTCCTCCTTGGTCAGAGGGAAGAATGAAGAGAATGCGACCCTGTTAGCTGGCAGCTGCAGACTGAGATGGTCAGGCTCAGAGAACTGGTTACTGATGGCAGAGACCTTATCAGTAAAAAACAAGGCAAACATGTCTGCAGTGAGTAGATTGGAGGGCGGAGGATGAGGCGGATTGAGGAGTAAGTTTAAACCAGAGAACATTTTCCAAGTGTCAGTGGCACTACAGATCTTGTTCTGATAGTAAGTGGTCTTAGCAGTTTTTAAACTGGAGGAGAATGACTCTGATAGTCACTGAGGTCAGTGGGCTCTAAATTTATGCCATTTTCTTTCTGCTGCTCTGAGTCCCGCCCTTTGCTGTCTAATGACTCCAGTGAGCCATGGACTAAGGGGGTGTTGCGAGCAGGTTTGGATGTTAGAGGGCAGAGATGGGTTAAGAAAGGAGGCTAGTGAGGAACAGAGGTGTGTCTGTAGCCTCAGTGACAAGGAGTGAGGAGAAGTTATTATGAAGAGGTATGGTAGCCAAGACCTCATTGGAAAGTTAAGTCAGTGTGAGGGACTGGATGTTGTGGCAGAAGGAGACCAATTGCAGATCAACATAAGGAGGTTCTGGTATGGTGATTGTGAATTGAATTAAGAAGCAGTCAGACAGATAGGGGGTTGACAGTCAGTTTTGCTGTGGAGCAGTTCGGAGTCAAAATCAGATAAAGAGTATTGCCCACTTTGTGTGTGGTAGGGGTGGAAACTTGTTTTAGGTTAAATGAGGACAGAAGTGACAGTAAGTCAGCTGCTTGGGTTTTGTTAGTATGGATATTGTCTCCCATGACAATCAGTGGGCCCTGTGATGGCCTGGCGGCCTGTCCAGGGTGTTTCTCCCTGCCTGCCGCCCAGTGACTGCTGGAATAGGCTCCAGCATCCCCGCTACCCTGAGAGCAGGATAAGTGGTTCAGATAATGGATGGACAATCGGTGGTGTGTCATCATCCGGAATGGCTGATAGTAACGTGTAGTTTGAGTACAAAGTCCCCCAGTTGACACCCTGGTGGGCGGTATATGACAACCACAAACAGCTTAATAGGAGCAGTAACCCTGATTGCATGGTATTCAAAGGAGTATTATCCTGCTGAAAGAGGCCAGTGCCATCAGGAAATACCATTGCCATGAAGGGGTGTACCTGGTCTGTAACAATGTCAAAGTCATAGTCAAAGTAACATCCATATGTATGCCAGGACCCAAGGTTTCCCAGTTGAACTTTGCCCAGAGCATCACACTGCCTCCATCGGCTTGCCTTCTTCCCATAATGCATCCTGGTGCCATCTCTTCTCCAGGTAAACAACACACATGTACCTGGCCTTCCAAATGATGTGAAAGAAAATGTGATTTATCAGACCAGGCCACCGTCTTCCATTGTTCCATGGTTCTCATGTGCCCATTGTAGGCCTTTCGATGGTGAACAGGGGTCATCATGGGCACTCTGACTGGTCTGTGACTATGTAGTCAGTCCCATAAGCAGCAAGCTGTGATGCACTGTGTGTTGTGATACCCATCTATCATAGCCAGCATTAACTTTTTCAGCAATTAGAGCTACAGTAGCTCTTCTGTGGATCGGACCAGACGGGCTAGCCTTCGCTCCCCAGGTACATCAGTGAGCCTTGGGCACTCCTGACCCTGTTACTGGTTGTCTTTTCTTGGACCAATTTTGGTAGGCACTGACCACTGCATACCGGGAACACCCTAGAAGACCTGCCGTTTTGGAAATGCTCTGACCGAGTCGTCTAGCCATCCCAATTTGGCCCTTGTCAGAGTTGCTCAGATCCTTACGCTTCCCCATTTTTCCTGCTTCCAACACATCAACTTCAAGAACTGACTGTTCCCTTGCTGCCTAATATGTCCCACCCCTTAACCGATGCCATTGTAACAAGATAATCAATGTTATTCACTTACCTGTGAGTGGTTTTTATGTTTTGGCTGATTGGTGTGTGTGTGTGTGTGTGTGTCTGAGAGAGAGAAAGAGAGAGCGAGAGAGAGAGTTTTTGCTGAATTACACTTCAGGACAGTCATCTAGATCTAGACATTATGTTATGATTGCCACTCTCATTGTCCTATTTCTGTGTTTTCTCTGACTTTTCAACTGGCCTTCATTATCACTCTGTGAGAGTGACTAAAATAGTTACCCTGTTTTATTACTTAATGATAAGGCTAGACAAATGGGACAAATTGCCTCAAAGAGCTGCTCGAGGCAATGGAGAGAATATAGTGGCTGTGACCCAATAATTCAGGTGTATTTCAGCAATATTTCAAAGCTCTCAATTTTGAAATTGGACATTGCTTCGTTTATAATAGGTAATTAATATGTATGTGCTCCTGTTTGGCCATATCAAAGTTTGGCAGTGTTAAGATAAACCTGAGGTGAAAATTAGCTGTGCAAATCACAAATGGATTATGCAAATTTAAGATCAATTGCATCCTTTCCTTGTTTTCCTAAAAGTATTACGACTTTGTTTTCTAAAGCTTTCGGCCATCAAGGTGAGTTTGGAGGGAGTCAGCAGGGGTTCCTCATCCGCCTCCAGCAGGTAACAAGCTTATTTTCCATACGTGGCCAGGTGCATGTTTTAAGATAGAGCCTTAACAGCGTGGCGTGGTGGTGAATTCCAATTGAGCCATGCTCAGGTACGATAATACTGTTATGAATGCAACCCGTGATGTTGATGCCATCCATCTCGCACTCACCGGGACAGGAAAAAAAGAGCCTGACATCTGTTTCAAGCGCACTCCAGCCTTTACATCTCCCCCACAAAGTCATGGGTTGGAAGGCGCACGTCTGGTATTCATAGATTAAAAGTGTCGACAAGCTTAACTGCCGGCTTTTGGAACTTGCCTCTCTCTCTCTCTCTCTCTCTCTGTTCAGCTCCCCGACAGTAGACTAGTTTCTTTGTACCTACGCATGTGTTCAACACAATCCTTAAACAGCATGCCCCCCCCCCCCCCCAACATGATAATCCTGGCAAACCTCAACAAACAATTCCTTTTTAATGAACAACCTCAGTGGTGCTTTTTTTTGGGGGGGGGGGTTTCCTCCCTTTTCCCCCCAGATTGTATCTGGCCAATCACCCTACTCTTCCGAGCGACCCTGGTTACTGCTCCACCCCCCCTACCGATCTGGGGAGGGCCGCAGACTACCACATGCTTCCTCCAATACATGTGGAGTCGCCAGCCGCTTCTTTTCACCTGACAGTGAGGAGTCTCGCCAGGGTGACACGGTGGCGCAGTAATTAATGCTGTTGCCTCACAACAAGAAGGTCCTGGGTTTGAAACCCGGCATTGTCCAACCTTGGGGTCATCCCAGGTCGTCCTCTGTGTGGAATTTGCATGTTCTCCCCGTGTCTGAGGTGGGTTTTCTCCGGGTGCTCCGGATTCCCCCACCATCAAAAAGACATGCATGTTAGGGTTAATACCCCTGTGTGTGCCCCTGACCGAGGCATGGCAAGATGAACTGGAGTTGGTCCCTGGGTGCTGCATGGCGGCTGCCCACTGCTCCTAGCTACACAGATAGGATGGGTTAAATGCAGAGTGTTATTTCCCTATGGGGATAGTTGAAGTATATCAAATCATCGGGGACGTAGCGCGTGGGAGGATCATGCTTACCCCCCCCCCCCAAACATGTCAGAACTGAACCACAGGCTTGGACTCAAAACGCAGACTCAATCTCAGTTCACAAAAATCAGTCCTTTTAATAAAAATGAGGTCGGTACACAGGTGATCAGATAACAAGGCAACAGTGTCCAAATCAGCAGGCGAAAGGCGAGGTCAAAAAGGCAAAAAACAGGTCAGGAAATTATAGGGCTCAAGAAACTCACACAAGGGGAAAAATGCTGGAACGCAGTCACAAGGAACAGGACGAACTGGCACAGAAGGAAGGGAACACTAAGACTATATACTCTGGAGGAGGGGAGACAATGAGACACAGGTGCAACACATTAGGGCAGGGCAGGTAATCACACAGGAGGGAGACACATGCGGGCAGGAAGTAAAGGACCTGAAACGAGACAAGAGGTGAGTATCAAAATAAAACAGGAAGTACAAGACAAAGAACACTGGGAGACACAAAAGATAACTTAACTATCCAGATGGGGCGTGACAAAACAGGCGCCTCGACCGACTAGAGGAGGTGCTAGTGCAGCGACCAGGACACATACCCACATCCGGCTTCCCTCCTGCAGACACGGCCAATTGTGTCTGTAGGGACACCCAACCAAGCCGAAGGGAACATGGGGATTCGAACCGGCAATCCCCGTATTGGTAGGGAACGGAATGGACTGCTATGCTACTCAGACACCCAAAAACTTGAATATTTGCATTATTTTATTTCACCATATGCTGTCCACTGTGGCTATCTGTACTGGTGTAAGAGCATATGGCATCGGTACAGATAGCCACAGTAGGACTGTTGATAACAGAAAGAAGAGACGGAAAACATCGCTCATTTTAAACATATGCATAATTAATCCCAACACCGAGTGCCAGAGGAAAGAGCACTGGTTTGTCTAACTTTTGTTTGCTATCAAGCCAGTGCCTTGACCATCTCATCTGGTTGATTTTTTTTTTCTTTCCTGTTTTTTTTTTTTTTTTTGGCTTGGTCATGGGGATTACTCTATTGGACAGGCTTTAAAGGCTGCAGTGGGAAGAGGAAAGAGAGAGGCGGCTGGGCTTGAGGATAGGATAAAACAGGAGGGGTTTGTGTTGGATGAAGATGCGGAGAGACAGAGAGATGCTTAGTTGCGCAGGAAACATTCCCTTTCTCTGTTCCTTTCCCCTCTTTTCATGGCTGAAGGTCAGGATAAATAATCAATAGCATTAAAAAAGAGCTCATGCTCTCCGCTCTATCGCATCTGAGACTGGGTCCCCATCGACAATTAAATGCCCCAGAGTCATTCATGTTCAAGTAGCCTGGGCAGGAACCCCTCGGCATTGTCCCGTCTGAATGAGAGGAAATCTAATGCAGGCTTGAGGTTTGCTGGGCTCGGGTCACGACATTGACGAGGGGGGGGGAGGGGGGGTGCTGTCAGTTTTGGAACCACTCGCTTCACTCACAAAGCTGGAGGGAGGATGTAAAAGACCGTCTTAAGCTACTGATACAGAGGTTTGTGTGCACACACACACACTTGCATGTGCCTTTATGGTGCATATCCAAGCACCACTTGGCTTTACAGTTCTTTTTTTTTTTAACCGAGGTTGAAAACTAATCTTTTGAGTTTGATGGACTCGCTGGAAGAGGCACAAGCAAAAGATGGGGAGGCCGAGTCAAAGAGGGAAGGGGAAGGGAAAAAAACAAAACAAACAAACTGTGAAGGAAGGCTGGCTGCTTTTCAGTGCGCTGTGTCACTATCAATAGTGACACCTTGAACAATTCTGTCAGTGATATTGAAAGTGCTGTGTGTCAGCAACCCTGCCTGTGTCACTCCCAGAAGGCAGCGGCTCCCCCGGTGGCAGGTCACACTATAAAAAGAACAATCAGAGTGGCCTGATGGAACTAATTTCATCTGGCCTTTGATGTTCCACTCCCTCCTCCCTTCCAACCGCAATCTTTTACGTCTACCTCACTCTCTCTCTCTCTCTGTCTCTCTCTCTCGCTCTGCCTCTGTGTCTCCCACACATACACATATTTATGCATTCTCATGTGTTCTCCCTTCCTGTTGTGCTTCCATTTCTTTGCGCCATTCCCTGTCTCTCTGCCCGTCTCTTTATCTGCCCGTCCGTCCATCTGTCCGTCCGCCTCCCTGTCTCACGTCTCTCGCTCGCTGCGCCCACCTCTCTCCAGCTCCGTCCTCATCTCTCCACTCCTCTGTCCTCATCAGGCTTTTCCTTTACGTTTTGCTTTGCGGTCACGTCTCATCTTCGTGCATGAGTCATTCTGCTCAATAAGCTCCAAAGTAAGCAGATTTGTCCATCCACCCCACACCACCCCGTCCCACCCCACACCCACCCCACCCCACCCCCCCTCCCTAAGAAGGCCATTGTAATTCATGGCGGAAACCCTTCAGAGCAAATATTCTTTGGGCATTTCATGTATAAACATGCCCGGCTTTCTATCAACCACGGGGGTGGGTGGGGGTGTTGAGGGGTTGTTCGAATTGAAAATGCAAAAAAGAAAAAAAAAGCATGGTGTAGTACGGCGATTCGATATGTAACAAGCGGCGAACGTTTTGATGCATCGGTCTGAGCGGTCCGGTCAAGTTAATACCAAGTGTGATAAACAGATTAGTCCCGAGATGGTGGCCTCGAATGAGTTTCCCCTGATTCTTAAGCAAGGGTTGTCATCCTAGCTAATTTGTTGGGATTTTGCTGCCAAAAGAGTCCCACTGACGATGAAAGGAGGAGGCCCCTTTAGCATTTAGACTGAAATAAACAAACTCGTACTCTCTGTTAATATATATATATATATATATATATATATATATATATATATATATATATATATATATATATATATATATATATATATATATATATATATATATATATATATATATATATATGTATTTTAACTGGCTTTGAAATCCTCCCTCTGAAATGCCAGTCTCTGGATTAAGGATCAGAAAATGCAATCTGAGTTGAAATAAGGAGAGCAACCTCAAAGTCACATGCAGAGAGAGAGCATTCTGGGAAAAAAAGGAACATTTGTGGTCTCCTATTTGCATAACATTGCGCTCTCTCTCTCTCTCTCTCTCTCTCTCTCTCTCTCTCTCTCTCTCTCTCTCTCTCTCTCTCTCTCTCTCTCTCTCTCTCTCTCTCTCTCTCTCTATATATATATATTATTCACTTGAAAACACTCAATGTGTGTGTGTGTGTGTGTGTGTGTGTAGATATATATATATATATAAATATATATATATATATACATTTGAGTGTTTTCAGAGAGCTTTTGGAGAGACCCGGCTCTGCACAAATGCATGGGTACAAGTGGGTTATTTCCAAGCAAGAAGATTCAGTCGCTGTAATAATCCAGCAACGTGGACGATAGCAATCACTGTTTCTGAAATTTTGCACATATTTCTTCCATCCTTCATCACCTGCCTGGTTCCTAAATTATAAGAGCAGCTCATTAGGATTGTTGACAATACAATATAACATGAGTCTGTCACCGCTCAGCAGAAAGTGCCTCACTAAGCAATGCAAACAACAACTTCAATTATGTTTTTTTTTTTTCCGTCCTCTGTCAGCTGGCCATATTTATTGCCTCAGATGATGTACAGTACGCTGCACTGGAACATACATATGGAACGGCTTGAGGAGTTTAGATTAAAATTGATTTTGCTCCCCTTGGGAAGCGAAAAAGTCAAAAATGGTTACTTGCACATTTATGAAACAGATTTAGTCTGTTGACATTGAAGGCCATTTGATAAGTAATTAAATCGCGTTAGTCGAGACAAGGTGACAGGTAACTCTTTCTCAGTATCCCCTGTGTACAGATGCACTGTGATGTGATATACTGTTTGGAGCTTGTTTTTTTTCCTGCTGTATAGGGGAAATACATCAAATGTGTTTTGTGGTTGCAGCAGAGAGACCATGAGAGTTGATCATTTGGTTTGTGCTTCATATTAGAAAGTGTGTGTGTGTGCACACACACCAGAAGCACACCGGAAGCAATGTACAGCTTAACAGTTGGCTGTGGTAGCGCCCTCTGGCTGGCAGGGTCATGTGATTAATGAGTTATCCCACAATCGTGGCTCAGGACGGATGAGAGGCTGCGTGTCACTCAGGTCTGACACCTTGTTCTCCAGCCCGGCTGCCAGCAGCTCACCAAGGGATTTCCCAGATGTTCCAAGGTTTCCATGCCCAGCGCGGGGCCACCGTCCCCAAATCACCATCCTGACATTGCGTTTGACACTTGGACACATTGAGTAAGTTTTTAGCAAAGTTCAGAGAGTATCGAAACCACTTGGCCCCGAGCTGCAGATTCGGAAGCTGTCTCGTAAGGCATACGGTGTCCAGATGCAAACCGTGCAAGTGCAGGACAAACGGCAAGATTTTGCAGGACAATGTGGGATGGATTTATAATATCCACTCTTAATGGGTTGCCAATGCAAAAAGGAATCAGAACTGTCCGGGTAGTGTAGTGGTCTATTCCGTTGCCTGCCAACACGGGGATCACTGGTTCGAATCTCCGTATTACTTCTCTCTTGGTCGGGCGTCCTGACAGACACAATTGGCTGTGTCTGCGGGTGGGAAGCCGGATGTGGGTACATGTCCTGGTCGCTGCACTAGCGCCTCCTCTGGTTGGTTGGGGCCCCTTCTCGGGGGGAGGAGGAACTGGGGGGGAATAGCATGATCCTCCCATGTGCTACGTCCCCCTGGCCCTAGTGAAACTCCTCACTGTCAGGTGAAAGAAGCAGCTGGTGACTCCACATGTATTGGAGGAGGCATGTTGTAGACTGCAGCCCTCCCCGGATCGGCAGAGGGGGTGGGGCAGTGACCGGAACAGCTCGGAAGAGTGGGGTAATTGGCCAAGTACAATTGGGGAGAAAAGGGGGGGGGGTAATAAGATGGGGACAAAGGGCCAAGGCAGTGTGCAGTACAGTGTAACATGGGATGTTTGGTCACCCTACCAAGGAATACTTGACCACTTTGGGTTGAAATATTTTTCTTGGCTGTCACGATGCGACTGTGTTTTGGTTCAGGTGTGTGTGATGAAGGCAGGTGCTTGTGATTACAGGTTTGATTTAACCGGAGAACGGATTAATCCCTGTTGTTAGGCTTTCTCGGCCCGACCGGCATGACTCAGGAGGCCGAAACGCAGCAAAAAGATCTAATTTCAGCCAGTTAGCTTCAACTCCTCCATGCAGCCTCTCTGAGCCTCATTATGCAGATAGACCTTAGTTCAAAATGCAACGACTGGCCTCATGGGTATCAGCTAAACAGTTTGTGATAAAAGTTCAGCCAGCCCAGCTGATATATAGTCACTCTCCCCAAAGGGAGGATAATTTATAAAACCTTGTCCTCGGCTACCTTTTGTGCGCAGACGAGCTTTGCGATGGAGCCACCACTATGAAACCGGCAAATGTGTGTTCGTGCTGTTTTCATAATCTCCGTTTTCCCTTATTTCCCACGAATAAAGAGTGGGGGAGAAGAAATCATAATGGAATTCAGCCAAGGCATTGGATTATAAATGAGGTCTGCGCCAGGCTTCATAACGTTATTTAGATTCCTGTGTACAGAGACCCGTGTTCCAACTCCCATCAGCATTGCGACAGAATCAAATGTGAGTATAAGCTGATATAGGGAAATTGGTTTGTAATGTGCTGATGCTTTGGAGACCCTGTGCGAAGGCAAAAGGCAGAATTTCCCTGGCACACGGAGAGTGATGTTTTAATTACTTGAACTGGAATGATAGCAACTGTCCCTCCTGTCCCAGAATAAAACAAATGAACAGGGTTACAGTGCAAGGTAACTCACTTTTTGTCCCAGGGAACACTTTGTTTAATTTTACGGCCCATTTTATCACGTACACCCATCCTCAATTTGCCATGCAGTATTTGCTCCAGATTTCAGTTTGAAATTTTAAGATGCCTGAAAATGTCGGCAGAGTTTTTTTTTTTTGTCCTTTCTCCTGTGGCATTTACCCAACATGGACCGGAGTGGTGCATCGTCCCCGTTACCATAGCCACGCTTTGACAGGCGCAGGAGCGATGAGTAAAGATGGAGTGTGACTAATGTGTGTGTTTAGTCTTCGCTCAAGACAGGAAGACCTTTTTTTAGCTTCCTTTTTTTCTTTCTTTCTAAGTTGTGTCCATTGGTTACAAGTGGCCGGGACTGGGACGAGCAGGCAGGTCATGTTGTGTCTGCATTTTACTCCTGCTCGCGCATGACTGAGCTCTGAAGGCACTTTGCCCCTCAACGTTACAGCGACCGTCACTTGCCTGTCCAGAGATGTCACATGGAGTCCTCTGACACCGGGGTGACCGAGAGGCTACGGTGACACACGCGGCCGCTCACGTATCGCATGAGTAATGGTAAACAACGGCTAATGGCGAGTGCTTTGTCAGTGCAGCGGAGGCTTAGCATCGACAAAGCAGGAGTACCCGCCGAGTCGGTTATTAGACAAACGACTCTTTGAAGTAGACGACAAGCTAATGACAGCGGACCACAAAAACAGATTTAAGATGATTGTCATTCAGGAGATCTCTCCCTTGACGATGGATGATGACAAGAGGTTGCTTCGGAAATACACCCTGGAAAAGCTAGAAAGTTTATAGGCTAGTTTTTCAGTCATGGAAACGCCTGGAAAATTATGAAAATTATCAGATGTCCTGGAGTTATTATTGAGATCATAAAAAAAATAGCAGAGTTAGGTTATAGAAATTGCATTTTTAACCCGCTTAGATTGTATATTTTTAGTCATATTCTAGCCTCTGGGATTGTATATTGGTGATGGAAGTTTGGGGTGTGTGTTTAGTTACCAGCTAAAAGTTATGTATCAAAGAAAAACTCATGGAAAGTTATTTCTTCAAAGATTGGGAACCCCTAATTCAGGAATGTACGCAAGCTTTTTCAGCAGTGACAACGGCGACAGCAAAAGCTAGAGTCTGATTTCTTGACATTTGCAGTTTGGTGTGCCCTCCTGCTCTCTTCTTCAGACGGCCTTGCTAAAGCAAAGGCTTTCAAGCATGTCTTGAGCTGCCGGACAAAACTGCAAGGCTTCTGCGTTTTTTCCAGATTGCCTGCAACAAATTTAGCTTGGGGACATTTTAATGGGGGGCAAACATCACCTGTCGTGGCAGCCTTGCCTTGTGTGCCTCAGAGACTGGTCTAAGGGAAACTCGCAATTTCATCCCACAGTTCCATCCCAGTTCACTTGCTTGACCCACAGACTGAATAGGCCTGATGTCTATTCCATACGTTGAGTGTAATTGAGATTGGGATGCTGCATTAATGCCAATCTGTTGGACTGGATGATCTGTTGGATTTTTTTTTTCACGGCCAGAAATTGATGCAAAAAGTGCCACTACACCCTACTATTCAGTCCTTTACCAAGTCGCAGACTGGCGCTCTGCTCATCTCGCTGGCACGGGAACAAAAAAGGCTGCGAATGGGTCACAACAAGCTCTGTTTGGATGGCTTTTCAAGGTGATGTGACGTGTCTAATGGTTGGTTGCTAATAGGAAGAGGCTGTGGCACTGGATTTAGAGCCACACTGACAGCCAGTCAGAAGGAAAGAAAACCCCCTATTAGAAAAAAGAGAGAAGGGAAAAAAAGGCACCAGCAAAAAGCTTATTTGTTGTCATGATGCAGAATGCGTGCATGCAAGGTTAGCAACTAAAATAGCAGCAGAAAAACTGCAAACAAAGTCCCTTCCCTTTTTTTTTTTGCCTTTCTATATAGATGTCAGCTCTCTGACAAAGACGTGCTTATGACTTATGCTTATGAGCCGGGGAAATGCATGCATAACTGAGTCTTCAGTTGCCAGTAAGACATGAGGATAGCAAAGGGAGAATTTGTCGGATACATACCTACTTTTTTTTTAAATTCTGAAAATGTCAGGATTATTGTTGCAAGGCAGAGTCAAGAGACAATTTTAATGACAAAGAAGTTCTGTGGAAAAATTAGAGGAAGGTAGTGAGAGAAGTGGATTTAAGAAAAGAGAGAATATTGAGGATTTAATATGTAATTACATCATGGATAAAGAACTCACTTTGATATTTTTGTCAATGCCTGAAGGACAACCAACACAACATAGTCCTGTAGGTACTCTGCACACTTACACTATGGTGTAGCTAAATAATTTTGCATCGTCTGGTAAGCTTACACCTGCTAACGGCGCTGTGATGGTGCAAGATGTTCAACTTTTCATCTTCACAAGTAGGTAAAGTAAGTAAAGTTTATTTCTAGAGCACATTTAAACACAGCTTAAGCTGACCAAAGTGCTGCACAAAATGACATTAAAATATAAAAAAGTAAAAAAAACAAAAAACAAAGCTAAACATACCAACTATAAATAAACAACAAGGGACAAATACAGAATTATAGACATGACAACAGATTGAAAGATTAATGGGCCAGAAAGGCCAGTGAATAAAACGTGTGTCGTTAGCCTACATGTAAGAACAGAGATGGAGGGAGCACATCTAATATCTAACAGCAACTGGCTCCACAGTCGTGGAGCAGCAACTGCAGAGGCTCTGTCACCTTTTAGTTTTAGTCGTGACCATGGGACACACAAGAGAGATTTGTTGTCAGATCTAAGAGACCCAGGAGCTGAGTGCCAGTGGATAAGGTCTGTGATATAAGATGGGGCCAGACCTTTAAGAGCATTCAAAGCAATCAGCGAGGTCTTCAATTGAATTCTGAAATGAACAGGGAGCCCGTGAAGAGAGGCTAGGACCAGGGTCCTGTGCTCGCACTTTTTAGTACCAGTAAACATCCTTGCAGCTGCATTTTGGACCATCTGCCATGCAAGCTATACCGTGACCAGACTACACGATATTTTTGTCTTTCACGATGGTCACCATGTCAGATTAGGCAATCACAGTGCCATAAATTCTTGCCATGTCTCGACCGGGAGACTACCAACACTGCAAGTATGACCCCAACCAAACATCGTATGCTGCCTTTCACAATCTTGCACGAGTTCATAGGTCATCCGGGGGGAGGGTCAAGAAATTGTTAATCATAGCTACAGAAACACCATGTGTGATGCTGGTGGTCTTGTGTTCTGTATTGTGAATGCTGTCGCGGCTAATGCTCCTGGGGAATGATAACCTAGCATAGTTTAACCAGCTACTCACTGGGTTGCTTAAGTGCCTCTGCTATTTCTCGCTAACATTTAGCCTATCTTTTTTGACTCTGTCATGGTTCTCCCTCGAGGAAATGTCAAAGAAGGCAGGGGTATTGTTGCCACTGCTCAATGAACATTTCCTCAGTTTCATCGTTCTACCTGACACCAGCAACAGCAGCATCGCTTTCTCTTTGCCATATTTACATGTGCACCAGAGAGCGTTCTGTCATCCTATTGGTCAACGTCAAGGAGTACTACATAGGAGACGTCAGACTAGACAGGAAAATACAAAACATTCTGACATGCTAGACTTTTCGCCGGGTGTCGTGGGGCATCCTAGACGCCACATCGCTGTTCTTCGATTATGTCACACTACACGGGGTAAAGACACCCGTTCGTCGTTCCCAACATTCATAATCAGAGCCGACGCTGGAAATTTATCAGCGACGACAAAATCATGTCAAAATCGGGCGGAAATCGCGTAGTCTGATCCCGGCATTGATGAAGTCTGGGGAAGGCCTAGATATAGGGAACTGCAATAGTCCCGTCTTGTTGTAATGAAGGCATGAATTATCTTTTCCATATCGTAGAAATGCAAAATAAGCATGAGTTTGGAACTGATGTTTTTGTCAAGACAGAGCTCAGAATCAAAGATAACCACCAGTTTTGTTTGTTGTTTGTTTTTTGTTTGCATGTGACTTCATATATGGGGTGAGGTGGGCTAGCTTACTGGCGAGATGGCTTCTGGACTTACAGGGACCAAAGATAATTACTCCGGTTTTGTTTCTGTTTAGCTGAAGGAAATTATTTGCTGTCCAGCCTTTAATCTCTTCGAAACAGGACACTAAGGATAGACACTTCTGTATGACTTTAGATGAGACACCACCTTGATTTCAACAGTCAGAATGTTAATCAGCAGACACAGTGAAATCAGCCATGACTGTTGCATACTCACAGGAGCAAAAAAACAAAAATCAAAACCCAGCTACTGCTGATGGCTGTCTCAAACGACTTGGATTAAGAGTGAATTTGCACTACTCGTAGGTTTTGCTGGCGGAGAAACTGAAGGAATCAGCAACCCAAATGGCGGTCTCATCAGATGTGGGGGTCATGAGCCAGGAGACGCCCGAGATCTCGCCCAGACTTGTGTTCTTCATCTCATCATATGTTTCAATCACCAGAGCAGGATTTCAGGGAGAGCTGTTTTAAATTCATTTTATTTTTTGGCCCGATGCTCATCAGTGCAGTCGAAACCTTCTTTATTCATCACGGAATGCCCTATCCGCAGGCTTTTCCCTCACGCTGATAGGCGCTTCTATGATGGGAATCATCCCTTCTGATGTCCGCCAAATTTCATTCATCACAAGTTGATGTTTATTAGCGGTGGAGAGAGGGGGGGGGGAGTGCCTCCAGCATCTACTTACAGTGCCCACGGCCATATGTAGAAATATTACTTGCCCGTGTCTTTTGTCATGAGACGGCAGGTTGGCCATCTTTCAGCACAAGTGAAGGGAACACAATGAGGATCTCCCTTTCCATTTAATGCAAACACGGCACGCTGTTATATGATCAGGTTCCTCATTAATAGACATGATCATTATTAGAAGTCCAAACCCAATGGCCCGGCACACTTGCGCACGCACACACACACGCACACACACACACACACACACACACACACACACACACACACACACACACACACACACACACACACACACACCCACCCATCTTGGATAAATACGCCATGGGTAATTATAGCAGGGAAGCGTGTCTTGGCAGGGCTGTCAGAACTGTAATTGCTGGAGGGACAGTGGGCTATCGAGAGGCAAATCGCTCTGGAAGCGCATCGCGGCGGCGAGTGACTTTGATTAGATGGAAAAGGGTGCGAGATGGAGGTTATCATCCAACCCCTTCTCATATCTTTCATGTTATGAACAAGGCTGTCTATTTAACTTGAGATAAGCAGAATACTTCAGAAAAGGGCCACAGTAAATACTCCTGGTTATACCACCAATGTGAGCAGAGGCCCCCCCCCCTTTTCTTCCTTAGTTCTTAAATTTTTTATCCCCCCTCCCTTTGCCTCTCCATTTCTGCTCTCCTTCGCTCTCTCCTTTCCTGAGGACGGTAATACCGGAGTGTTTAATCTGGAGGGCTACCACAGGGCACTTGTCTGGGCTTTGAAAGGTAACATCCACACCTGTATCACATCATACGTGAGCGGGAGAAACACCTTTCATCTCGCTAAAAAGGAACCGCCAGGGGTAAATGTGTGCAGTAGTATGCTCGCTCATCTTCGCTGTCATGAACTGCCGATTTCTTTTGCCAGCGGGCGTGGGTGGGGAGGAAAAGGAGAGGATTGAACTCTAGCCAAAAGCAGGATTTTAATTTCGTGAAAATTCCCATCTGTTTGTGCAGGAATGTATGGACGAGTGTGTGTGTGTGTGTGTGTGTGTGTGTGTGTGTGTGTGTGTGTGTGTGTGTGTGCTGGCGGTGGGGGGGGTGTTTAGTGAGGACAGTAAAAAGAATACTATTATTGTTATACAGTATGGCGAGGGAGCTGAAATCATGACTTTTAAATGAGCAGCGAGCCTGTTCTGATGGAGCTCGCTTGTGAAAATTACCAGTCGTAATGCCGTCAGAAACATCAATGGGGAATACAAAGGTAATCATAACTGTATAGCGGCGCGAGCTGTCTGTTTGTCACTTTCACCCCCCCGACAGATAATTGCAGTGGACAACCTGAATCAAGCCTGTTTATTCCGAAACACTTTACATACGTCGTCTATCTGTGCCGGGCAGCTAATTGTATTTTCAAAAAGATATTGCACCAGTACGCCAAATATTGATTGAATGCTAAACATGCAATCTGTGAGTCTGCATGTAAGCAAGTGGCTAATTTGATATCAATCATGGTGGCGTGGAGGCTTCGAGAGGTCTAACCTCTCCTGTCACAACACCGTTTGAATTGAGATATGAAAATCGCTGCGTGGTTAGCTTTTAAACCTGTCAAATTTTTCTCCATTGTTGGCCTGTATACAGAGAAACTGAACTTGATTGAAAGTGGCACACAATTGGCCGGTATTAACAGAGTGTGAAATTTGTCCTCGGCTTTCCTGAGCAACCGGCGATCACCGACTTTGTCTCAGTGTCTTTTGAGCGTGTGGAGGATTAGTGATTGCCAGTGACCATTACTTTGACGGTAAGAGGTGGCTGGACTCTTGAAAAGCTTCGAAAAAGTTATAATGAATAATGAGCTGATGTAATTGATCAACACTGATTTGTAATCTCTGATGATAAATTTTGCAAAGTCATTAGTATCTAGAAGCATGCCCTCATTAGCAAATAGCTTGAAAGCAGTGGTTGAAAGACTTCATTTGGAGTTGCATGGATATAATTCAAAAGCAGACCAAAATAGGCCAAAATTAATTTCCAACTACTACTACTACTACTACTTTTGGCTGCTCCCGTTAGGGGTTGCCACAGTGGATCATCCGCTTCCATCTCCTCCTGTCCTCTGTGTCCTCCTCTGTCATACCAGCCACCCGCATGTCTTCCCTCACCACATCCATAAACCTGCTCTTTGGCCTTCCGCTTTTCCTCTTTCCTGGCAGCTCGATATTCAGCATCCTTCTCCCAATATAACCAGCATCTCGCCTCCACACATGTTCAAGCCATCTCAATCTTGCCTCTCTTGCTTTGTCTCCAAACCATCCAACCTGAGCTGTCCCTCTAATATAATCATTCCTAATCCTGTCCTTCTTCATCACTCCCATTTAAAGTCTTAGCATCTTCAACTCTGCCACCTCCAGCTCCACCTCCTGTCTTTTTGTCAGTGCCACTGTCTCCAAACCATATAACATAGCTGGTCTCACTACCATCTTGTAAACCTTCCCTTTAACTCTTGCTGGTACCCTTCTGTCGCAAATCACTCCTGACACTCTTCTCCACCCAGTCCACCCTGCCTGCACTCTCTTCTTCACCTCTCTCCTGCACTCCCCGTTACTTTGGACAGTTGAACCCAAGTATTTAAACTCAGATGCCTTCGTCACCTCCACTCCTTGCATCCTGACCATTCCACTGTCCTCCCTCTCATTCGCGCATAGGTATTCCGTCTTGCTCCTACTGACTTTCATTCCTCTTCTCTCCAGTGCATACCTCCACCTCTCCAGGCTCTCCTCAACCTGCACCCTACTCTCGCTACAGATCACAATGTCATCCGTGAACATCATCGTCCATGGAGAGTCCTGCCTGATCTTATCCGTCAACCTGTCCATCACCACTGCAAACAAAAAAGGGCTCAGAGCTGATCCTTGATGTAATCCCACCTCCACCTTGAACCCATCTGACATTCCAACCGCACACCTCACCATTGTCACACTTCCCTCATACGTATCCTGCACCACTCCTACATACTTCTCTGCCACTCCTGACTTCCTCATACAATGCCACACCTCCTCTCTCGGCACCCTGTCGTATGCTTTCTCTAAATCTACAAAGACACAATGCAACTCTTTCTGGCCTTCTCTATACTTCTCAATCAACATTCTCAAAGCAAACATCACATCTGTGGTGCTCTTTCATGGCATGAAACCATACTGCTGCTCGCTGATCATCACCTCTCCTCTTAACCTAGCTTCTATTACTCTTTCACATATCTTCATGCTGTGGCTGATCAACTTTATACCTCTGTAGTTAATTTCCAACTACCATCAAGTGAAATGTTGTCATCTATTCTATAATGGTGGGCAGGAGATGGGTAAATGCCAACTATTATCATATTCTACGGCAGGTGCAACTTGCTGTTTCTGTATCATTGTTGACTCGTCAGTTTGAGTTTTAGAAATATTCTCCACTGATACCATTTATTTATTTGTTTGTTTGTTTGATTTTCTCCACAATCGTATCCGGCCAATTACCCCATTCTTCCGAGCCGTCCCGGTCGCTGCTCCACCCCCTCTGCTGATCCAGGGAGGGCTGCAGACCACCACATGCCTCCTCTGATACATGTGGAGTCACCAGCCGCTTCTTTTCACCTGACAGTGAGGAGTTTCACCAGGGGGATGCAGCGCGTGGGAGGATCACACTATTTCCCCTGGTTACCCCTCCCCCCCCCAAACAGGAGCCCCAACTGACCAGAGGAGGCGCTAGTGTAGCGACCAGGACACATACCCACATCCGGCTCCCCACACGCAGACACGGTCAATTGCGTCTGTAGGGACGGCCGACCAAGCCGGAGGTAACACAGGGATTCGAACTAGCGATCCCCGTATTGGTAGGCAACGGAATAGACCGCCACACCACCCGGATGCCCAAAACTATTTATTTTTTACTTTAGCTTGTACATTTCGAGACTTGCCCATCAGGATTGCACAGGAGGAGACGGTCACCAAGGGGATTTAATTTTATTAGTAAAAGCACAGAATGCAAAAATGTAAAAAATAATGCAGTAAAAAGGGAATAAAAATTCCTATCTATGAGGTAAGGCCATGTCTGGAGCAGTTAATCATTTCCTTTGTCCATCCATCCATCATTCCATCCATCCATCCCGGTAACCATAGCAACGCATCTCCTTTGCATGTCTTCATTGTATTTCAATTTGCATTATGAAAGCATAACTACTTTGTAGAAATTTTCGATCGACTCCAGTCGGGAAAAATAAATAAATAAATTACTTTTAAAAAATGTGTGTGTGTGTGTGTGTGTGTGTGTGTGTGTGTGTGTGTCTGTGTGTAACGGATGTGGATAGAGCATAGTAGGAGGCAACTCTCAATGACAGTTTTTCAGGATTTATTGGCTCTGCAGAAGACAAACGCACCACATTTTCGGTATCTCTTCTGCACCTCTGCTCCTCATCAACGCAATACGCGCTGGGAGAAAAAGGCGGAAGCACAGGAGGTACAGAAGGAGTGATGTGAAGTAACATCATTTCCGCAGGGAATATTATTGCTCCTGTGATGGCCTGGCGGCCTGTCCAGGCTGTCTCCCCGCCTGCCGCCCAATGACGGCTGGGATAGGCTCCAGCATCCCTGCGACCCTGAGAGCAGGATAAACGGTTTGAATAAAGGATGGATGGATGGTAAATTAAAATAACTCGATAATATAAAATTCACAAATACTTAACATCATTATTGAAAGACAAATAAAGTCAAAAATACTATTTGGAAATAAAGAAATTAATTAAGAGCATTTTTAACTCCATTATATATATATATATAATATTCTGATGCCTCTGATGCATTTTCAAATGATTTTAAACGAACTCACATCTAGGCCTCGGTTAGCGATACAAAACTGCCTCCTTCGCCGTTCCTCCATCTGTGATAAAGCGGCGATGCTCTACACGTGGCGGAGTCATGCAGAAAGCCTGTACATCTTAAAAGACCGACTTTCATTACTGACATAACATGAACGTGTCGGGGAGCTTGAACACAAACGTGCTTCCATCTTCAAATCTTTTATTTATACGGTTAGATTCGCAACACTGTCAGGCTTTTAATGTATTGTCTCCTTTGAGGCTGCGGTATCTCTTGCAAACAGGGCCGCGTGTGCTGTTTTGTGTCTGGCAATCTGGGAGCGAAACTGACATTTCAAAGAGGGGAATGACATGCGTGTGGATTCTAGGGAAAAGACATGCTAAGATACTCTGCACAATTCATGTTGTCCCAATAGGTACTTCACATCAGATGGGGATTGGGCTCAGGATGGTTAGTTTAATTTCTCGGCTAGTCCCTGCCTTGCATTTTCGTATTTTCATCGCAGATAACTTAACCTGTTTACTCGGGCAGCGCCGCTCTTTCTGCAGCGCGCCAACTTATTACCGGAGACACTTGTAGCAGCTCTCGACAAACATCATATTGTCACACTCGGGCGCCAATAATTGTGAACGCCACAAAGCATGGGCGTCTTGTTGTGGCGGGGCCTCGCCGTATTGCATCTGCCACCGCCTTCTGCCATGCGGAAGAGGGATTCTGTTTGCGCGGCGAGAGATGAAGGGGTGCCTGGCTGTCACTGGAACCTAACTGTCACTGATTGCATTCGCCGAATCGCGTGTTTTCATATGCTGCTGTTGTTTTGAACAGTTGTGTTGTTTGGAACCGATAAGAGTGAAAAGTGTGATGTGTAACATGCATGATGCTCTGCATTTTTAAGGCTCTCTCTCTCTCTCTCTCTCTCTCTCTCTCTCTCTCTCTCTCTCTCTCTCTCTCTCTCTCTCTCTCTCTCTCTCTCTCTCTCTCTCTCTCTTTCTCTTGCTTTCTCCCTCTACCCCCTCTCGCTCTCTCTCCCCCCTTGCTGTCTCCCTCTCTCTCTTGCTCTCTCACTCTCTCTCCCCCCTCTCTCACTCTGTCTCTCCCCCTCTCACTCTCTCGCTTGCTCCCTCTCTCTCCCCTTCTCTCACTGTTCCCCTCTCTCCCGCTCCCCCCTCTCTCCCCCCTCTTTCTTGCTCTCTCCCTACCCCCCCCTCTCTTGCTCCCCCCCCCGCTCTCTCTCCCCCCCTCTCTCTCTTTGTCGCTATCTCTCTCTCTCGCTCTCTCCAAGAACAGGTACCTTGCTCTGTTGTTTATTTTGCTGCAGCGGCTTATGAGTCTGAGCTTTTGAAATGGAGACTGCATGTACTCTCTCTCTCTCTCTCTCTCTCTCTCTCTTCTAAAGTGCCTTGAAGTTGGCTTTTGTTCAATTTCGAGCCCTTATTCTCTTTTCATGATAATCAAGTAATACACAAGGCACTTCCTCTGTGATACCCTCCATGGAGCCCCACACCCCTCGGCACATCATCCAACGCACAGACCCTTAATGGTACTATAAGTATTACGCTTTCAACAAAGCTAGGGAGCTGTGTAATCTACTCATGTGGGATTAGTAGGTTGCTTGATTGATAGATGGCGGCAGAAGGTAAACAAGACCAGAAACGATAGTCTGGTGTACAGTTTTTCCCTCCTTTGAAAGCGCCGGCTCCTCTCCATGCGTGCCACTCTTCATTCCCCCATTAAACTACCAGGGGGAAACAGACGGCATTCAATCATCACAGGACCTGATAGCTGTAAATTGTATTTGTGCGCCGAAAATGCATAATCAACGACGGCGCTTTCTTATTCATAATCTTCTCCGTAACTCCTCTCGCGCAATGCATTAATATCGAGGCGTCTAGTCGGGGGGGGGGTGAACAATGGCTGATCACAGTGCATACAACGCTTTGGGCACTCGCAGAAACGCTGTGATGTTTTCTGTTCCTTCCTGTGTATTCATTATTTCAAAAATTGGCCCCCGATGTCTGGACGTGTTCCTCTGCATGGCCTTGTGTCCTTCGTGTATGTCACACGTCTGCAGAACTTCCTCTCTGGTCTGTGCTTTCGCTGTGTGGTTTTGAGTAGGTTGCATCGGTGTTCATGTTTTTGACATGCCGGGTTTGTTTGCGTCACAGTTCACCTGGCGGCTTCAGGCAGATGTTAAATTCATGAGGCTGCATTATCTCTGTTGTTCAGCAAACGCTTCTTGTGGCTAAATGGGAATCCCCCCCCCCTTTTTTTTTTTTGCAACAGTTGCTTCCAGGCTCATGTGGACAAACACGACCCCCGTTATTAGTTGGAAGATGGCGGCGCAAATTTATCTTTGCAGCGGCCTCACCCAATACCGGTGTGGGAAGATGGCGGCGCGAATTCATGTTTGCAGCCTTACCCAGCAGGGTCCATGCAGTGTCTTTGTCCACGTCTGCGTCTAAGTTTGTCTTCGTTTGATGGCTGGGAGAGCTGGCACTGGATTGGCAGGGAGAGCTTGATCTGCCGCATCCTGTGAGCCCAGGGACCACGGCCCTCCCCGGAGCTGTGCCCAAAGAGGTAACACCAAGGGCAGTCTGACAGGATGCACAAGCGGGACAGGCTAAACTAACTGCTAGCCCATGCAGGCCAGTGGTACCAGTAACACCGAGGGCGGTCTGGCGGCAGCCTCACCTAGCCTTGACTGTGTTTTTCGTGTTGTCGTGTGGAGTGAGGGGAGGTGTGTCGAGGGTATCTGGCTGGGACAGCTGGCGTTGGATTGGCTGTGGGAGCCTGGGCTGCTGGGTCCTGTGGGCCCAAGGACCACGGCCCTGACTGGAGCTGCACCCGAAGAAGAAACGCCGAGGGCAGTTTACAGGACGCAGAAGCGGGGCAGGCTAAGCTAACTGCTAGCCCATGCAGACCGGCAGTTCTAACAGTCATCCTTGCTGGCGTTCTTTCTCCTGGACATTATTTTTCTTCTTTTTTTTTTGTTTAGTTTAGATATATGTGCTAGTTTGGATATATGTTCTTGTCATTCTTGTAGTCTTTTGATATGTATTTTTGTCTTTGTGTTGCACTGCTGTGGGCTGGGGGAACGATGTTTCATTTAATTTCATGTGCGCAAGTGCATGAAATGACAGTGTTTCTGATTTCTGATTATTTATTTCCTTATTCATAGTTTTTAAGGGCTGAGAGAGCCAGGGCACATGCATTTCATTGCATTTGACAGTACCTGCTACTTATTTATATGTATATGGCAAAGTGAAACTTGAACTTGAACTATTGGGAGACAGTAGGATGCTGTGCTCTCCTTTTTTTGAAACAGTAAATATAGGATGACTGTATGTCAGAGCACCAAGATTTCTGTGTTCATGTGAAAGCGATGGGGCCACAACAGAAACTCTCAAACAACTCACTCATTATGCACACTGTGGTGCATCACACTTACGTATGCATACTGCTGCACAATTTTGTTCCCGATACAAACTATTGGAGACACTGACATATTGTAAACCTGTGCATGTTTTCCATTTCAGTGGCAACGGTAGGTCCGTTCGAATACACCTGCGTAAGGGATTTACCATAATGCATATTATTTTACTCAGTATAGGAATTATTTTATTCAAAAAAAAAGTGTGGTGGTTTAATCAGTAATGCAATACTTAAATACTGCCAAAAATGCAATTTGTATGAAATGGGGCCTGGGCATCACTGAAATGGATCCACTCTGCACTGTTATTGCTTGCAATAAACTTTGTTCATCTTGCCAAAGCATTGTTTGCCCAGCCTTTCTCCTCCCCCGTGCTAGATTCACCAGTGCCTCGTGTTCTTCCGTCTGTAACTCAGAGTTTGTTGGAGTTTTCGTTAGAAACTCAGAAATTTTTTTATAAATTCACACAAACCAGAAAAAAGGGGTGTCACCTACATGGTGGTTTACGACTGAACGAGGCACAGATGATCGGCCGATCTCCATTTTGATATCAAACAGCTGAGCTTTGTTTGGAGCGGGACATAACAGGCCAGCTTGGCTCCGTTTGGCTCCTCTACGGATGAGATGGTTTGGTTGTTTGAGGAGACACTGTCACTGTCCTATCATCTTTCTGGAAGACGATAGGATGGCTTTTGAAAATTCTCTCATCCAAGCTTCAAAGTTGGACCAAAATGAGTAATTAGACTCAACTTTTCACATCTAAAAACCTTGAACACGGCTTTATATAACATTTGGCAACATTTTTTTTCTCAGTTTGAAATGAATAATATTGTGGGGGTTTTTTTTTGTTTGTATTTATCCGTAAATTGTCTCAAGAACTGTGAGGGAGTGCTCATTGATATTCATGAAATGACCTTTGAGTGACAAGTAAAAACAAGGGTTGGCGGTAAGAGTGGGCAGAGTTTCATATTGATGATGTGATCTAATAGGCTGTACATAGAGGGCTGGATTGGGACAACAAATGAGCTCTGGCATTTTTGGCCCAGTCCGGTCCCCTGCAATTGGTTGAACACCACCCACCAGTATGCCATCCTTGCGGTGTCCTTAAATATATAGACTGTACGATTCCCCTAAACCACTCCAAGGCTGAGTAGTAAGTGCCATGGACAAGGGTACCAGTGTACTCACTCGGTCTTGACTACATGTGCCTTTTCTCATATCTATAGCAAGGGAATCCTGAGCCTAATAATTTACCACCCCCCCTTTTCTCCCTGATTGTACTTGGCCAATTACACTACTCTTCCGAGCCGTCCCGGTCGCTGCTCCACCCCCTCTGCCAATCCGGGGAGGGCTGCAGACTACCACATGCCTCCTCCAATACATGTGGAGTCACCAGCTGCTTCTTTTCACCTGCTATGAGGAATTTCGCCAGGGGGACGTGGCGTGTGGGAGGATCACGCTACCCCCCCCCCCAAACATACCCACATCCGGCTTCCCACCCGCAGACACAGCCAATTATGTCTGTAGGGACACCCAATCAAGCTGGAGGTATAACACGGGGATTCAAACTGGTGATCACTGAGTTGGTATGGAATAGACTGCCACACTACCCGGATGCCTGAACCTAATAGTTTTAATAATATTATGGTACAATATGGACCTAGGTCACTCAGTGCTTAGCCAATGCTGACATTAGCTAGTTAACGGTAGAATAGTCAGCTGAAGGTATGACAGCATGAGGGAACTATGCTAGGCTACAAAATGCCATTTGGCATTGACTGACTGAGTGAGCACCAGCAGTAGCTGACGGTCTCACTTTATGATAGTGTTATGATTATGCTATCTTATTATCATCGTCATCAGTTGAATTAATCCATCATGACATGGCACACACACTACCCCCCTGCGTCCTCCCTGGGTGTCCCTGTTTCCTTGCATGCTACTCCCTGCTTACCGCTTCAACTATACTCTCATCCTGCTTACTCTGCTCCTCAGCTTCCCTGTCACATGCCTGCTCCTCTGCCTGGCAGTGGCCATGGCCAGCCAGCTCTCCTCCTTCCACTTGTTGCTGCATGGTGGGTACTACTTGCAGTAGATGTTGAAGCTACTGCTGCAGCCCCTGCAGCAAACATATCTGTACATTTGGCAGCATCCACATCTAGAGTCTTCATTTTTTTTCACCAGCAACTTCTCCGCACCCCCCTCCTTTCATTTTTTCTTGTCCATTTTGACAATTGACAAGAGACGCCCTCCTTCATCCACAGATGTTTGTCTCTGAGCCACAGCATCTGACTCAAGAAACAGAGAGGACAGAGGGGGAGGGAGGGGTGGGGTCGGCCAGTCTAGTGTCATTATAGAAAATGAACCAATGGGCCGCTGCCCCTGCTTTATGTTTTTTAATATTAAAAATCAAAAATTAAAATTATATCAGCCCCCAGGCATGTCGGCCCTCCGGGAAAATGCCCGGCATGCCAGATTACCAGTCCAGCCATAGCTATATATAAATCAGTGTGTCTGATGACATCACAAGTACCACAAAAAAAGAGAGATTGAGAGACGTTGAACTGGGCTAGTTCTTTTAAAAAGTCAAAAATAGAAAAACTGAATTCTACCTTTTAAACTTTTACAAAAAAGTGCACAAAATGCGTGATGATTAAAGTCGTAAGTGATGTAAGGACGTATTAGTGCTCAAATCTGCTCCAAATGTGAAGAAGACTTATTTGATTTTAACGAAACAGTCCCAGTCTGCTCCTCTTTTTAGGTCCTCCCTCCGTTCTGTTTTCTGTGCTACCGTTCCTCCTCTCTGCTTCACCTGATCCATGCTCTCCTTTTCCTCTTACCTCTCCCTCTCCTCACCTTGTTCCTTGGAGAGGTCGTCCCTTCGCTTTTTGCCAGGCTTACCCTCCTGAGATTACCCGTTCATTTACACACTTGCACGGACACACACACACACACACACACACACACACACACACACACACACACACACACACACACACACACACACACACACACACAGAGCCACCACTCCTCTCATCTCCAGCTGGTGTTATGTCCTTCAGAATCAGCATCTCACATTTCCCGCTTTACTCGGAGAAGAGTAGGACAGCCGTATTTGAAGACAAGTGCTTGGCTGCAGTTTTGTTCTCTATGTTGGCTGTATGAATAACAGAAACTCTATCGGTGTCTGTGCATGTGCTCTTGGCTCGCAGATGCACTGGGTCGGGTCAAAGGTCAGAGCTGGGGTTTTCTATCTCCTGTCTTGCTGAGAGCATATGGATCCAGCGTGGATATTTAAATGTGAGAATTAATGTCAAGGAAGGTTTGTGAGAGAACTGCAAACGAAAAAACAACAACAATTGTTCAAAAGTTTTAATGCATGTTCATGATGGACAGGTACCCTAAAGGCTGGATAGGTGACCTCACAAACCAGCTGTTTTCCCCCATTCGACTGCACAAGCACAAAATGGAGTCGCTGTAATTACTACCTAAACATCACCTCAGTGAGCCGTGCTGTGCTGCGTACAACACATCGCTAATGTAATCAGACGATGCTATACACTCCTACAGACCGGGCATAATGTTGAGTGTGTGTCATTTGAGAGACCAGTGCCCCAGTAAGAGGTTCTCGATGGCTCATGAAGGCACATGTTTATTGTATCATGCATTAAGGCCCATTAGTCCCAGTGCGAGCTAAACCAAGCCGGTTCCCAGGGTCATTCCTCAATGTGAAATGGAAGTGGCTGACATGACCAAAACCGACTCCTCGCAGAACACTCAGGAGCTAATGGACGTCCTAGAAAATTGACATTGGTACCTGAGATTGCGCTAATGCTCTGCTTGTAGATAAAAACACCGAAATTTGCATTTCTGCATCATCCAAACAAGTGATATGGGGTTTTGCCTTTGTGTGTGTGTGTGTGTGTGTGTGTGTGTGTGTGTGGGTGCATGTGTACGTGTGCGTGCGTACGTAGTTGCATGTGTGGCATGAGTGCGTGCATGTGTGGGTGCGGTGTGCACGCATGTGCATGTGTGGTTGCGCGCATGTGCATGCATGATTGTGTGTGTGCATGTGTGCGTGCATAGTGTGTGCAGTGTGCATGGTTGTGTGTGCATGCTTGGTTGCAGGTGTGCATGTGTGTTTGCGTGTGCATGCATGGTTGCATGTGTGCACATGTGGCGTGTGTGCATTTGCGTGTGAGTGCATGTGTGCGTGGTGTGTGTGCACGGTGTGCATTGTTGTGTGCATGCCTGTGTGCATGCCTGGTTGTGTTGGCGCGCATGAGTGTGTATGCATGTTTTGTGTGTGCATGTGTGTGTGGTTGCGTGCGTGTGTGTTTGGAGGTGTGTGTGTATGCATGGTTGCAAATGTGTGTGTGTGTGTGTGTGTGTGTGTGTGGTGTGCATGTGTGTTTGGGTGTGTGTGCATGTGTTCTGGTAAGTTGGCTTTAAATGTCTATAGTTGTGGAGTGATAACCGGGTGATAGAGTGAGAAATGGGTTGTGGTCATAGGTTGCTCTACCAACATGGTGATTTGTCTTAAGTTGTTTATTGTCAACTATAACAGCTTTCATCGATATGAATAATTCATACATATTTATTTTTTAACAACAAGCAGGTGAGGAGCATCGCTACTCAGGTTGGAAAATACTCGACTAAGCTAAACACACACCCCCGGTACACTGTGAGTTTTCCCTGTTGGGGAAAGTGGGAACTCTGGGGGGGGGGGGGCAGTCTTATTTGAGAGGCCCACCTCGCCGGTGTACCATGATATTAATGCTTATGGAGCCCATCAACTTCAATTACGCCAGCGTCGCTCGACGGCACCGAGTGCACCGCTGAATATTAATGCCAGCCAACTCTTTTACTGCAACGTCACTTCATCAGTGAAATAACATCATTAACAGCCGTGCGTCGGAGAGCGGCGATGTATCCTGGGGTTTGGGGACGGGGTAGGCGAGGTCAGCTGAACATGCACATTTTGGGACCTCTCTGCCTCCCTAAATTAGATCAGGCTGCGGGGGGATTTGTTGTCCTGGAGGGTGGGCATCGCCGTCCCGGTAGCGTCTCCTGGCGGGCCAAATTTAATCAAGGCCGGTGCGTTTTCCTTCATTTATCCTCACACAGAGGAGGCTGCGTGCCATTATCATGCGGCGAAACACTTGTTGTCGCTTGATTACGCTAATGGGAACGCACACACAAATATGAAATGTTGAGCGTTATTGAAATTAGGCTTAATTACCGGTGGCATCTCAGGTTAATTTGTATCCCCCTGCTATGAGATGTTTGATTTTCCTTATGTGTGCTGAGCCGCATCTCTGTGAGGGAATGTACTGTATGAGCCCTGTGTGTGTGTCTGTGTGTATGGGTTGTGTGAATTCTTCGGGAACTGCGACAGTTACTTCCACTCTTTCGAAAAGTAGGATGACTGCGTGGGAGTTTGTGATGGCTGGTTTTTGTGTGCGTTGGGGGTGTGTGTGAGTGTGAGTGAGGCATCGATACCAAGTGTCGTTAGTGATACAGTGTTCTCCTCACGTGACTCCTCCCGTCTCAACCTGTCAGTCTATCCTGATGCTGGGAGAGGTTGGAGCCCGAGGACAGTGGGCTCAGCATCTCTGCAGGGAAATGGTGTTGAAAGAGTGCACACACACACACACACACACACACACACACACACACACACACACACACACACACACACACACACACACACACACACACACACACACACACACACACTAAATCCAGACGAGGTTTTCCTGTGTCTAATACATGCATCTGTAACCCAGCGAAGGGAAAGAACAGTCTGAGAACATTTAGTACCGTGTCAGTTGTTCACTCTTACTGAATCAGAATCAGAACCAGAATCATGTTTATTGGCCATGTAGGTTTGCACTACATGGAATTTGACTCCGGGTTCGTGGCTCTCTCAGTGTACCTAACATAAAATAACAACACTACGGGCGTCCGGGTTGCGTAGCAGTCTGTTCCGTTGCCTACCAATACGGGGATCGCCGGTTCGAATCCCCGTGTTACCTCCGGCTTGGTCGGGTGTCCTTACAGACACAATTTGGCCGTGCCTGCGGGTGGGAAGCCGGATGTGGGTACATGTCCTGGTCACTGCACTAGCGCCTCCTCTGGTCGGTTGAGGCGCCTGTTCGAGGGGGGATAGCGTGATCCTTCCACGCGTGACGTCCTGCTGGCAACACTCCTCACTGTCGGGAAAAGAAGTGGCTGGTGAGTCCACATGTATCAGAGAAGGTGTGGGAGTCTGCAGCCCTCCTCTGATCGGCAGAGGGGGTGGAGTAGAGATGGGGACAGCTCGGAAGAATGGGGTAATTGACTGGATACAATTGGGGAGAAAAAGGGGGGAAACCCCCCCCCAAAATAAACAACAACAACACTACAACACAACAACCATCAGATATATACACAAAGCTATATCTGTTGAACTTCTGTTTCACTTTTTTGATGTTACTGTTGCATGTTTTCCCCTTTATACACTGTAATGATCACAGATGAATAGACTCGGTGGCCCTTGGCTAACAGGTCGGACCCTTTAGTCGAGTGGTTAGCGATGTCGCCTGCGGTGTGGGAGACACGAGTTCCCGCCCTGGCGGTGACGGTCCGGCCGGGGATGCCCCTCCCGAAGGAAGGTGGCAATGTAATGATCACGGATGAATAGGCTCGGTAGCCCTTGGCTAACGGGTCGGACCCTTTAGTCGAATGGTTAACGTGGTCGCCCGCGGTGCGGGAGATCTGAGTTCGTGTCCCGGCTGTGGTGGTTCCCGGGCTTCCCCCCTAATTCGCCGCAATACTGATGTTGACGCATTACTGTTGCCACTGAGTTCTCCATCAATATACTGTCCTCAAATGCTGACCAAAAAAAAAGAAAGCTTCCCTACTTTACAAATACATTAAAGTTTAAGCTGTTAACAAGGAGCGTTTCACTGATTATTTATCGGCCTCAATTGAATTTTGATGCCTCTATATGACCGACAGAAGCAAATGAGACCATCAGGGACCAGATTAGATATCGCTTTATAATGATACCAAATGCTTCATCTCTGTGTTAGATTCCCCCACAAAATCAGACAAAACGATTTACAGCACGCAGACGAGATACACGGAGATATATCACCCCATTGCTGTGCATCTTACAAACACCTGTTTTTCCACAACACCACTACATCTCTTTCTTTTCACGTCAGAGCAAATGCTCTATCTGGCGACCTGATGGTCGACAAGAGGTGCAGCGCGAAATGTTGTTTTGCGAAACACTACCGCTTGTGTCCACAAGGGTGTGCAAGTCGACGAAAATCCCAAACTCCTTAACAGCAGCTTTAAGAAGGTCAATGTGAAGCTCAAGCACACATGAGATGGGGGGGGGGGCATCCTGCTGTCCAAGCTGGGGCCTGTATTGACATATATTCATGTCTCACTTGCGTAGGTTATAGTAGTCATGACCATCATCAGTTCCCATTCACATGAAATACAGTATTCCACAACAATTATGGGGCAAATCTAGGTCTGGCCATCCATATGGAAGAGGTGGTTGGGTAGGAATATGCAGAATGGGGGGATTTCGCCTATCTCTGGCAATTATCCAATGTGGGACAGGTCGGGAGAATGATAATGGCTCAATGTTCTCATGCAGAACGGAGGCCATAAATGTGTGAAGCCATGCGGCACAGGGAACCCTCGGCCTACTATTGGGAGATCATAAAGGTAGAAGCTACGTCATTTGAAGATGTGCACACACTCACACACGTATTTCACGACACACATGTTTTATAAATCCAATGTGGACGACTTTTTTTTTTAAATTTGAATCGTCAAAGATATTGTCGAGGTCACATTTATGATTCTCGCTGGTGCTATCCAGAGAGGGCTGGTTCCTCCAAAATGGTCGTCATTGAATGTATAACACATAGTTTAGTCAGAAGTAGATCGATGTTTCTGTGCAAAAGTTAACCCCCACCGGATTTCCCCGTAGGGATGCAGAGATGAAACCTGCTTTATTACCACCGGCTCTCCTCGTTTGCCGTTCCTCCCCCACTTCTGCTTGGAACGTGGGAGACCTTGAAACAAACGCATCATACACTCAGAGAGAGCACTTTTACTGTTGATGTTGACTTTTATTTTATGTTGACCCATTTCCCGAATACGATAATAAAATGTGTAGGGTTATCTCATCCAGCCTATTGGAAACACTCCGCCTCTTCTGTCGCCGGGCTGGTCCCAGGCGAGTGCCTTCATCATGTGTGGGAAGCTGTTTACACACGGAGGCTGTGCACATGGTCCATGGTGCTCCTTCTTCCAATGGCTCCTTTTCCCTGCCTACACCCAGGTTCTGGCCTGTGAGGGCAGGCAGACAGACGTGTGGGCAGTGCTATGGTGTCGACCACATGGCTCGATTTTTTTTTCCGTGTCTGAAAACGACTCATTAAAACGTTTTTCACTGACGCCCCTACTCGTCGAAGAAGGAAGTGATCGTTTCAGAGGCATACCCTAAACTTACTGACATGCCTAACGGGTTTGGCCACACATTTGGTAGAGGGTGGCACAGTGGCGCAGTGGTTGGCGTGGTCACCTCACAACAAGAAGGTCCTGGGTTCGAACCCCGGGGTAGTCCAACCTTGGGGGTCATCCCAGGTCGTCCTCTGTGTGGAGTTTGCATGTTCTCCCCGTGTCTGTGTGGGTTTCCTCTGGATGCTCCGGATTCTTCCCACAGTCCAAAGACATGTAGGTCAGGTGAAGTGGCCGTACTAAATTGTTCCTAGGTGTGTGTGTGTGTGTGTGTGTGTACATTTATGTATTTGATAAGCAGACGTTTGCTTGTTTCAATGTTGTGAAACAGTCAGATTTCTAAAATGGATCTAGACTTCTGCACAGTGATGCAGTGGTTAGCGTGGTCGCCTCACAGCAAGAAGGTTCTGGGTTCGAGCCCCGGGGTAGTCCAACCTTGGGGGTGTTGGGGGGGGGGGGTCGTCCCAGGTCGTCCTCTGTGTGGAGTTTGCATGTTCTCCCCGTGTCTGTGTGGGTTTCCTCCGGGTGCTCCGGTTTCCTCCCACAGTCCAAAGACATGTAGGTCAGGTGAATTGGCCGTACTAAATTGCTCCCAGGGATGAATGTGTGTGTGTGTGTGTGTGTGTGTGTGTGTGTTTGTCGGCCCTGTGTGATGGCCTGGCGGCCTGTCCAGGGTGTCTCCCTGCCTGCCGCCCAGTGACTGCTGGGATAGGCTCCAGCATCCCCGCGGCCCTGAGAGCAGGATAAGCGATTCGGATAATGGATGGATGGACGCCTAACGGGAGCAGCCGAATGTAGTAGTAGTAGACCCTAAACTTCACCACTACCTAATGTTACACCGTGTCCTAACTGGACGCGAGTGTCCAACTGTCGCGTCGCATCGGACGCTCACTGTCTGCACTGAAACCATCATGTTAACAAACCACATACCAATCAGCTGTGGGCTCGAGCTCAGACTGGAGACGTTGTTCAACCATGAACAGCACTTTTCAACACGAGCAACAGGAAGAAATTGGAAGTCTGACAAAAGTTCAGCTTTTTTTTTTCTTTGCTCTTTTTTTATTGAACAAAACAGCAGGAACAAAACATAGACAGGGGGCACAAAAGAGTGAAAAACAATAAAAACATACAATAAGGTGGCAGTGTTGTAGTCGAGTCACTAAACCTCGAGGTCGAGTCTCGAGTCCCGTTATGTATGACTTCTCAGTTGCGCTGGCTGGCTGGTCATTCCTGCAAGCTGAAGCAGGAAGTAGCTCAGTAATGCGATGGACTATTGATGATCGATGACAGTTGACATTTTGGGAATCACTTTTAACTTGCAATTTTTTTCACTTCCAAATATATAATATACATATAATTGCTGTGTCCAGCAATGATGCTGCAGCCACAATTAAACTGGCGAATAAGATATAACCGATATGCACGATGTCAAAAACGATTAAAGCAAGACTCAAGTTGTAAACCCCCCCAACCGAGAAATAACCATTAAACACAACTGAAATTTAACCACTACCAATATTTAACTGCTTTAACAATTCTCTCCTTCACTATTAGTGTACATCCGCCATGACAGTTTATTAAAGGCAAAAGACCGCCCCCTTCACGGCCTAGCCAATGAGCATTGTGGGCGTAATTATTGGTCATTTTTAATGACATAATTATCAGTTGCATTTTTCTGTTTCAAACAATTGATCTGTTTGGTCGTTTCGGAAGTTGATCTGAAAAAGTCCAGACTTCACTTGGCAGGGGAAGGAGGGATGTGGGAGGGTGGAGGTGGAATCAGAGCGGGGAGCTTGGCGTTTAACTTAAGCTTTAATTCATAAGTCTTTGCGGATGTCCCTCAGCGTGTAGCTGCAGACAGAAAGAGAGGGTACAAAGTGAGTGCGTGTGGAAGAAAGGGAAATGGACAGGCGCGCCCAGAACACCTGCTGGATTTGTCCACGCTGTCTTGTCCAGGGGCCTGAAGGACGACCTCAGAATAATTCATTTCACACCTCCTCCTCCCCCTCTGTCGCGGCCAACTCCTCTTCTCTCATTTTCCTCTCTGTTGTGAGGAAACCTTCATTAGTCCCGCCCTGAGAGGGCCGGTGGATCACTTTGAAAGTGGACTAATAACATTTAAACTGACAACACCCTCCCTTCCCTCATAATGACCCAAGGCACTGCTGGCTCTTTGTCATTCATACAGAATTGTGGCTCTCGAACATTTTGTCACTTACTTTTTGGCAGAGTTTTGTCCATGATAGGAGATTTTTAGATTTGCTTTTTACTCATTGATATGGTCTAGCTATGTCACTGCTAGGATCTGAACTCTGTCTGTTTTTGTCATTTGCTCTTGTGTTTTCACCTATTTGCTCATCTGTTTTCACTTATATCTATAAGTAAAGCACTTTGTCACGTTTTTTGTTTTGAAAAGGGCTTTATAAATAAATTTGTATGTATTATACTTCTTCTAATTATAGTTGCTGTTTGCGTTGAATATATTGGTCTAAATACCAATCCCCATATTGACAGGAAATGGGTCAGCAGACAGAAATAGCAAAGTAGTGTTGGAGTTGGGAAAAGGAAACGAATCGCAAAAAAAGTAAGCGAAGAAAAAAAATGCGACAATAAAATTCAATCTGCAACACTTTCTGCACCTCCCTCTCTGGGAGACGACTGCTCTGTCTTACTGTTCCCTGGTGGGTCTGATGGATTCTTCCCCTTAGAAGAAGCAATGACTTTTTGGCTTTAACACAGCTTGCAGCAAACCTAGGCCTAGCAGTGTTTACACAGGACACAGCCTACTAGATATACCGCTGATGGTGAAATACAGTCAACGGGGGCTATAACATGGTGATATTTCATTTAACTCAGCCAGGTTTAGTTCAATGTGACATGGATGGATGAGAGCGCTGCAACTCTTTGAAACACTAAATAAACAGTATCTACACTGTGCAGGTATAAGTTGGGTTCCACTCAGTGAGTAAAATCAAATATTTTGTTTAAATAGGGATGTCATTGGGTTTAAAGAAGATTATCATTTCAAATTTAGGTTAGGGGCGTCTGGGTAGCGTAGTGGTCTATTCCGTTGCCTACCAACACGGGGATCATCAGTTCGAATCCCCGTGTTACCTCCAGTTTGGTCGGGCGTCCCTACAGACACAATTGGCCGTGTCTGCGGGAGGGAAGCCGGATGTGGGTATGTGTCCTGGTCGCCACATTAGTGTCTCCTCTGGTCGGTCAGGGCGCCTGTTCCGGGGGTGAGGGGGAACTGGGGGGGAATAACGTGATCCTCCTACGCACTACATCCCCTTGGTGAAACTCCTCACTGTCAGGTGAAAAGAAGCGGCTGGTGACTCCACATGTATCAGAGGAGGCATGTGGTAGTCTGCAGCCCTCCCCGGATCGGCAGAGGGGGTGGAGCAGAGAATAGGACAGCTCGGAAGAGTGGGGGTAATTGGCCGAATACAACTGGGGAGAAAAATCCTAGAACAAAAAAATAGGAATGTCATTGGGTTTATCATTATTAAAGAGGATTGTTACTTAAAATTGGGTTAAATATGAACAATGCACATTCCCAGTCAGGAGCCAAATTAAAGCAAACTCACCACTGTCTGACCCCGGCCCGCTTGGTTGTGATACGCACTTTTTACTTGTCAGCAACCTGGCAATTGTGCAGAAAACTGATCTCTTTTGTGTTTGTACCTGGAGAAAGAGGGGGAGAATCTGAATTATTTAGACTACATTTGCAAAATTGTGGTAGAATTTGGTGTAATTCAAATGCGAGACAGTAAGGCAAACCACAGTATTCCTCTGGAAGGGCTCCCAAGTAATCGTTGAATAATGCATGCTACAGCAGAAGACGGGCAGCAGCAGATACGTAAGGACTGTGACTTGAGATTACAGTGGACCATATGACCTTAACTTTCATGAAAAATTAACTGCTATGATATTGAGTAGACGGGGCTTTATTTAGAACCCATTCGTATTCAGAGCAGGAAACAACGCTTTTAAGTTTGGGCTTTTATGAAGGCATCTGCAGCACCTGTATACAAAACCCATAATAAGTGCAAAATAATTTTTCGTAACCTAGGCCAAACTGATATCAGCTGAAAGACATTTGAAATTATTTCACTATCTGTTGTTTATTTCTGAATTCCTGTAGTGTGTCTGCAGCGTGCACATTTCATTTATCAGAATGCATATTTGAGGTAAATGGAGAAACTGATTCCTGTTTTATAGTTTATTTCGTTGAATGTTAATGTGTTATTGTTGAAAGGAGTCCACATGCCAGTGTTCTTTCAGCTGGAAAACCTCTGTCTCCTCGGAGAACTTGGCCATAGATGTATATAATAGAAAAAAAAAGGGAGGTTGATGAGTAAACAGTCTGCCGGTGCCGGCCGGGAGCTGCTGATCTGCCTGTTTGGTGTTGGGAATCTCTCTCAGCTCAAAAGTCCAACACTCACTCTGCCTTTTCTTTTTAAAACATTTCCAAACTTCCCAATGACTTCTGTCGCTCATGCAGGTATAAAATCTGCACAGTTTCATATCATAAAAAAGTTAGTCCTTTCTCTTGCCATCATTTTCTTCCCCAAATGAGTCACAGATGAAAAATACCATATTATACAGCCCGGCCGTCAAGCTGTCACTTAGGTAATGAAGTTGGTCCAAACCATTTGTCTTATTTTGTCACGCTTTTTCCCCATTAGTCATACCGTGCTCACCATTAACTCCTCAGGAGCCCCCTTCACCCAAGGACACTTAGGCTCGCTTTCCAAGTGCGACTGAGGCCTTACAATGCTCCATGAGATGACACACAGCAAGCAGGGAAGATGGAGGGAGTTGAGTCGAACAGTGACACAGTGCGCAAAGGGCAGGAAAGGGCAGGAAAGCATGTAAGAAGTCTGAGCCTGTTGCAAAGAGACAGAGGCTCGGAGGACTGAGGAACACAGATCAGGTTGATTAATCCATCAAAAATAACATTTTAAGAAAAAAATTACATTGACTAGCCAAAATGTTATGACCAACTGCCTATGCTGTTGGTCCTCCACGTGCCGCCAAAACAGCACCGACCCGCTGAGGCATGGACTCTGCAAGAAGGTGTTCTGTGGTGTCTGGCACCAAAACATTAGCAGCAGATCCTTCAAGTCCTGTGAGTTGTGAGGTGGAGCTGCCATGGATCAGACTTGTCGGTCCAGCACATCCCACAGATGCTCAATCGGATTAAGATCTGGAGAGTTTGGAGGCCAGGGCAACACCTTGAACACTTTGTCATGTTCCCTGAACCATTCCCGAACAATGTGTGCAGTGTGGCAGGGCATATTATCCTGCAGAAAGAGGCCACTGCCATCAGGGAATACCGTTGCCATGAAGGGGTGAACCTGGTCTGCAACAATGTTTAGGTAGGTGGCATGTTTCAAATTGACGCCCACATGAATGGGCAGACCCAGGGTTTCCCAGCAGAACATTGCCCAGAGCATCACACTCCCTCCACCAGCTTATCGTCTTCCCACAGTGCATCCTGGTGCCATCACTTCCCCAGGTAAACGACACACATACATGGCCATCCAGTAATCTAAAAGAATACAGGACTCACTGGACCAGGTGACCTTCTTCCACTGCTCCAAGATCCAGTTCTGATGCTTGTGTGTCCATTGTAGGTGCTTTTGACGGTGGACAGGGGTCATCATGGGCACTGTGACTGGTCTGTGGCTACGCAGCCCCATATGCAGCAGGGTGCAATGCACTGTGTTGTGACACATTCCTCCCGTAACCATCATTAAAATTTTCTGTGACTTGTGCCACAGTAGACCTTCTGTTGGTTAGCACCAGATGGGATATCCTTTGTTGCCCTTGCACAGCGATGAGCCTTGGGCACCCAACACCCTGTCGATGGTTTGTCCCTCCTCGGACCTCTGTCGGTAGGTACTCGCCACTGCTGACTGGGAACACCCCATAAGCCTTGCCATTTCAGAGATGCTCTGACCCAGTCGTCTGGCCATCACAATTTGGCCCTTGTCAAAGTTGCTCATATCTTTACTCCTGCCCATTTCTTCTGCATCCAACACGTTGACTACGCGAACTCATTGTTTGCCTACTATCTAATCTACCCAGACCTTGACATGTGCCCTTGCTTGGAGACGATCAAAGTTATTTGGTTCACTTGTGAGTGGTCATAATGTTTTGGCTCATGAGTGTATACATTGTTATAGAGGCTCCCGTCAAGCTTACCCTATAGAAGCTCGTACATCACTGACTCAATTTTGACACAAGTACACAGGGTGGTAATAATAGGTTTGTATCTGTACTCCAAAGAGAGGTGGAGATTAGGAGGAGGGAAAGGCGAGTGAGCAGGAAGGATAAGGATTGTTATGGGGCAAGGGAAGAAAAGATAACTGGATGCTCTGACAGGGATGGGGATAAAGGAGAGTGACAGATGGATAAATGTCGGAGCCGCGTGAGTGGGAGAGAGTTTTAGTCACTGAGTAATAACAGAAATAACGCAAAGGAAGGATGCGTGGAGACATGACCAGCAAAGGATTTTGGGAGTTATGTCTTCAGGGTACGGTTCTGTTTGTCCTACAATGGAGGTTATTACTCAGCCAAGTGTGGTAAACACTAACTGCTTTATGAAAGCCAGAGGCAAGGCTGCACAAAGTGCTGTAAAAGTGAAGTGCTTTTTGTAGACTGCCTTACAGTGTGCTTTACAGCGTATCCAAACAGAGGTATTGATGGCATGAGGCATCCGTTCCATTCAGAAGATTTTTTTTGAAGCCCCTGTTTGATGCTGCATGCTGGGGAAAGACTTGTTTGGTCTTTCATGTTTAACCTGATGGACAAAAATGGTGGTGAGTGCAATCATTGCCACTAGCAGTTCTGCAAAACACGCACCTTCATAAGGGCTGATGTGTGGCTCAGTGGACTGAGGATGGCATTAACGCTGCAAGTGTGAAGAGTTTGAATCCCACCACACACGAATCCCTTTAGTGGGATTCATGTGTGGAGTGTGCACAAGGTATGAGGTAGAGATTTAAAGTGTTTTCTGTCAGATAGTATACATCAAGAAGCTTGATGAAAAGGGCAAATTTAAGAGCAAAGGATTGTGCATTGTGTTTCTGCAAAATTGAGTACACACTTAAACATGGGTGTTTATTATCAGGGGCGGACTGAAACAATAATTCAGACTGGAAATTTGACTCCATCCCAGGCCACCCTGTTCACGCAAACCGCCAGACCGCTAATTTTGTAGGCTAACCCTATTTCTAGATGTAGCGGGTACCAGGCTAGTTATAATTTTGGCCAATATGTTCATCTGGGAGGAAAGTTATTCAGATTACAAAATACAAATATTTGGGCCTGCCCAACAAGTAGCCTATCTGAATACTGAATTTTCAAGGTATGGTATGGCTATGGGTGCACCCTTATAAACTCTCTAGGAATACACCATCATAGCACATACAAATGTACAAGACTAGACACACAAAACAATTATCCTACACTTTTTAAAGAGACAATGAGATACAGAGTTAGCTCAAATGTTCAAATGATGATCTTTATTTCAAGCATCAGGCATATCAAAATTATAGAAAAACCACATAAACACATTCACTGAAATTTAACATAAGCTACATCAATGTAACATATATGATTGCTATGTTGCACTCATTGCTGTGATATAATTCTTTCACGAAGACGTAAGACATGCAAACTGTGCAGCCTGCAGTCCATTTTGTCACACTGTTATTAGCTACTTAGCTAGCAATGCTGGGTATGTTGTGTGTGTGCATGTACCTATGTATTTTAGCTGGTGTTTTTCACTGATCTGATCTGTTACTGGCGAACATATGACTTATTTTGTGGTATTTACCTGCATCTGTGGCAAGGGCCTTTTCTCTTTTTAATTCTCTCTCCCTCTGCTCCACCTTTCCTTTTCTTCTAACCATTGGTTTCGCCGGCGACTTGCCTCTGTCGATGGTAGAGAAGCAGGCAGACGGTTGCTATGTGCGTCACCGAGAGATGTGACGACATGTTTTTTGGCATGCACAACCATCACACCGGGGACACTGCGGCGAGAGGGGGAGTTGCACCTGTGATGCGTTGATTCTGAGAGGTCCATCAACTCGTTCCTGCTTGCTGTATTATCACTGGTCAAGTTGACTGTTGACGGTAGGCCAAAACGACCCTCAGGCCATCGGGAAATGTCCTGGGGCTCCCAACGGGTTGTCCGCGTGTGTTTATTATGTTAATTTGCAGTTTACATATTTCAAGGCGCATCACAGGACTTGACTGGATGTGTGCATATATGCTCACAGCATACCTATGTGATGAGTGTATTTAACTGCTGGTGTATGTGATTAAATAAAGCCTAATGATTCTCACTGAAGTGAATCCTGAGAACTGGATGAGGGCCACAAGCACTGTTGGCCGCTGCCCCGACAGATGCCAGGGGGCAGGCACTTGGGAGGGGACTAATTACCAGACAGCTGCCCAGCAGATCCTCACCCTGCCCCGGGGACAGCCGGTAATCTCACTCCCCTGTCCTCCAACCCCAGACCTAGGACCTGGCACCAGGCATGCCAAGTCCAGCCTGTCTCCATCTGAAGAGGTTGACTGAGGAGTTTCGGCGGGGGGCAGCATAGTGACCCACCCGGAGCATCAGCAGGAGGTGGACCTTCAAGTCCCTCTTGTTCCCATGAGAGATAAAAGTCTAAATCAGCTCTTTGTTGAATTGTTCCAAGGACACATTGTGTGTATGAAGCGAGTGGACATACCAAATTGTCGATACTTTCAGGCTGGACAAGCAGACGTAAAGTGCTGTGATACAACCACAGCAAGAAGAAACAGGATCTACCATAATGGTTTGTGCATTCAACACCAGCCACTTTGATATTTCTAAAAGGAACCGAACATCACATGCCTTCCAAAACTAGGGTTGATTGTCCACCATGGTGTCCGTTAAAGCAGACAATCCCACTGAACCAGCTTGCAATTTACCAGCATTTGACTGGCGTTAACACCCCCTGTGGACATAAACATTTCAAAGTTTGGTCCCAACGGCACTAAAGCGATATCTCAATTGGCACTTTGGGTAGACTGTGTCCTTCACCCTTCGGTGGGATGAGTAAGGGAGGTATTTGTAAGAAAATTGAGGTCACTGCTGAGAGGAGGGCTGGCTGTAGGCCCAAAAAACTGTGTTGGAGAGGTTCAGCCAGGCTTATTTTGTATGAATTGAGGGGCTGCTTGCCGACCGCTCATCTTGCTGTTGGCATAAGCATGAGAAGAGGAGCTAAAGGTTGAAACTATGCACCAAGAAAGCATTTGGCTCGGGTGAGGAAAAAGTGCAATGCAATAATTAAGCAGCACAATAAAAATGATTAGAGCTGCTTTTGACATTCTCATCGTGAATAACTTGCATTTAATTGCAATCACAAATTTTAATGCCAGTTTTATGTTCCATAGCTATAAGCTGTTTAAAGTTCAATAGCTATACTCTTTAAATCTCTTTCCAATTTCTGCTTGGAGGCAGCACAAGGAGAGGGATAGAGAGAATAGGATGTGATTGGAGACAAAAGGCAGGGAAAATTAGAATCCAAAGAGGGGATGTGTGTAGAAGGGGGGAAAGAGAGTGTGGGCATGAGTCCTTTACACTATCAAGGACTGGTCAGTGTCTCTGGCTGGACTAGAGGAGGACCCATGTGACTCCGCTTGTGGCTAGTTAGCTATTTAGCCACAGCATCTGTTGCAGGCTAATGGATGTTATAACCTCATAAACGTCATGAAATTGGACATTATCCCTTAATTAAAAGAACAGAGATGCATTACAATGATTAGAGTGGCACTCCAGCAGACCCGCCACACACTCCAATAATGCTTCCAGAGGACGCTGGACAGCTGAACAGGATGTTGTTATTTTGCTGGGCGTGGCGGTGGAGGGTGGTGGTTCTTTAAAGGGACAGTAAATGTAACATTAATACATGCATGGGTTGGTATGTTTTAATATTGAGAGCCCGTAAAAAGGATTCAGGCCTGTTTGACCATTCATGAGAGCATTTTTGGCTCAATGCTCAGAAAACGCCACTAGCATCAATGTTAAATACAAAAGGGGCAAGAGGCTCAAGTTGAAATGAACATCTGCAGAAGAGTTGACCTAAGCTGACTCAGAGGGCAGCGAGCATGACTCAGACTAACAATGTCTGTTCGTGCAGGAAGATGGTGTGAAATATGGGCGAATGGTTGAAATGCATGTTAGTGGCCTACGATTCCACTTTTTCAAGTCTTACTCGCCTTGTGCACAGTCTTATGTGACATCAGAGCGTTTACAGAAGCCGTCCAGGGGGTTTCCCTGTGGGGTAAAAAAGAGAAAAAGTCAAAGGCGTGCCCATGAAATCGTCAATTCTGCTTAGAAACCGACTTTTGGAGACAGATATCTTACTTGTATGAGCTCTTTATTTTCAATAATTCGCATTAAATGTTAATTCATATCAAAATCTCTCTTCCTAACTGTGTTTTACCATGGCTTTACTTTCGCTTTATTTTCTTTTGTTTTTTACTTCCCCCCCCCTTTTCACCCCAATTGTACCTGGCCAATTACCCCACTCTTCCGAGTCATCCGGGTCACTCCTCCACCTCCTCTGCAGACTACCACATGCCTCCTCCGATACATGTGGAGTCGCCAGACGCTTCTTTTCACCTGACAGTGAGGAGTTTCACCAGGGGGACATAACGCATGGGAGGATCACGCTATTCCACCCCAGTCCCCCCCCCCCCAAGCAGGCGCCCTGACCGATCAGAGGAGGCGCTAGTGCAGCGACCAGGACACATACCCACATCCGGCTTCCCACCCATAGACACGGCCAATTGTGTCTGTAGGGACGCCCGACCAAGCTGGATGTAACGTGGGGATTCAAATCAGCGATCTCTGTGTTGGTAGGCAACAGAATAGACTGCTACACTACCCGCACTACCAAGCTGGATGTAACGTGGGGATTCAAATCAGCGATCTCTGTGTTGGTAGGCAACAGAATAGACTGCTACACTACCCGCATGCCCTTACTTTCACTTTGATGAGAGGATTACAGCCATGGAAAACAAACCAAAGGGACCAACTCTCCCCATCAAGTCCCACGCTCAAAAAACATCATCTGAGAATACTTGCCTCGTCTTTTAGTCCTCGCCTTTCAAGGCCTGCGATCAAGAACACGTTGGTGACTGGTGCACTGGTTTTTAGTTTTTATGCTTCTATTTTCCTTTTTATTCTTTTTTTTTTTTTTACTAGTTGTGGAGGTTTTGATGATGATTTGAGTGCCGTCCCGCGCTCTGCCAGTGATTATGGCAGCAGCAGTGAGAGCACATCAGAAACAGCTGTGCAATAAACCACGTATAAAAACGAATCTTGGCGCTTGTGCTCCACAACACCTGGACCATCAATGCCCAATAAATACCCTCTCCCAATCAATCTCCGCTCCCCTCTAAGGAACTTAATGAATCCAAAGGGATGGGTCGGGAATGGGGTCCTAACAATATAGCGAGCATGCAAAAGGACAGAGCACATTAGCCTGCACCCTGGCCTTTACTTGCCGTCAACTCAAGGCTGGCGCTAGGGCTGAAATTCCTCGAGGGAGTGTTCAAGTTCGCCATAAAGGTCATGAAAGGCCCGTGCCCGTATCCGTCTCCACCCGTCAAGAGGGCGTTATGTGAAAATGTCACATTGTCAGAGCAAGTTGTATGTCGTGCAGGTGGACCTGCTTGGTTAGATGTCGGTATGACGCCGTTCCCACCCGTGTAAACCTTGTGCCCAACAGCTGGCCTACAAAACACACTTTGCTCTTCCATTATTTACGAGGCCTCTCTCTGCCCATGTCATGTGCCGTGGCAGCATAAACGCTGTTGCTGTATCACCGCGTGTGTATAAACTAATTACATGCCAACATTCACATAACATGTTATGACAATGCTGACACAATAGCGGTGGCTCCACAGGCCTCCATGTGGAAAAGTAATTGTGCATTTCTCATTTATGTATTCTGTGTTCTATTTTCCCTGATCTATTTTCTTCCCTGAGAGACACAATAACATAACACCAAGCGATGCCTGATAAAGGACCTATTTTTGGTTGAAGCTCCTTGTCCTGAATGAAAATGAATGAAAGCGTGTTGCAGTGGTAATGTATCAACATAAAATATTGAAATAGCCCGACCAAGGGCACACTGCATGTAATTGAAACGCTCTCGGTGCTGAGAACAAGGCACCGGCGTCCCCGCATTCGAGATTTGGTAGAAGGGCTTTCAAAAGGCATTTGTTTCAGGTTTCCCCCCTCCCCGGAGTTAATTGCCTTTTTGAGAAATTCGCATTGCAAGTGTTTGGTTTCTGCTGGCGTATTATTTATAACCCTCCGTTTCTGTCAGGAAGGGTACTTTTCCCCCCTTTTGCTCCGGCTAAGATGATTGATTTATTTCGTTTAACCTTGATAAAGGGAGGCAATAGAAAAAAACAAATTGCGGTATTGACACCACGCCGTGATGGCACGCCGTTCGCTCAGGTGACTGGGAGGTGAGTCAGAGGGCACTTTGGGAAGAGGAGGAGGAGGAGGAGATGTGGCTCTCTCGCATTGCTAAATGGCTTCCCCTCTCGTCTCCATCTCCGTTACTGCACTCGTTTTGCCATCTTGGCCAATGCTGGCTCGCTTTGTGTCAAGGCCAGCTATAACGCCGCTTTGGATTCTGGTTGCGAGTCACACCACAAGACGTCGTTGGGAAGTCAGCCTGCTCAAACATGCTTTTCTTCGCTGACAAGGTGTCTAAAATGAGACGATTTATCACGAAGGGATTGTTCTAAAACGACTCGGCTTGTAAAAGCGAATTAAGCTGATGCCACCAAATCAAAACTTGTGCATATTTTCAACACATAATTACTGGCACTTTTTTTTTGCTTTTACCGTTCATGTAACTGCATGCTTTACTTTTAGTGATGGGTCAGCTCTCTGCCTGTGTCTGTCGCATGTTGCTTCGTCCTCCTCCATCGCTGTGAAGTGCGCCATGGGCCGGTCACCGTCTCTGGAGTCTGTACATCTGGCAGCACCATTAATCTTCCAGAGCGGCTGTGCCCCTGTGCCTCTCTCTCTTTGTGTAAGGGAGATGGAAAGTCATTTTTAGTCATTATCTTCCCCCTGGCATATGCTCATTCCACTTATCGCATTTAACCTGCACTTTGACGCTGGGACTCAGCCGCTCTCCTGGATTCGCTCAAAAGCTTGGCCCGCGGACGCCCAACATCAAGGCTCCATTGTCACAGATCTGACTTCTCACTTTCAGTGTCGTCCCAAAAGTGAGGGTCGTCTGTTCATTCCCATGCTCTCGTGGGAATCTGTGTGTTTAAGAGGGAAGAGAAATGGAGAGTGAGAGAAGAGACCCCATTCAGGCCTCAGGGGGGCAGCAGGTCTTTAAGAATCCCCATGATTCAAAGTCCCTTTGAATCATGGGAGGGCCCATAACAGGGTCCATGGGTTGGAAGGTGATAGCCCATGCTCCCCGAAGATTCAAGTTTGGAAACAGAAAGCAAGAAAGAAATGGAGGATAAACACATTGTGGTGACCAAAATTGGCAATATCCTTGGACTGCCCCTGTGATGTCCATTCATTTGTTACCGGGCAAATTTCGATAGCTGCTAAATAAATGCCGACGCCGTGGACCAAGAGACATTAGTGAAGCTTCACAAGGACTGAAAGAAGTTTGATCGAACTCGAGCAGAGAGAAAGACAGAAACCAGCGAGGGATTAGAGGCTGGAATTGGGCTGGCTCTCATCGGCAGCTTGCCGAATTCACTTCAGGATGTCAACAACCTTCTCCTCCACCAAAAGTGCTGACTCTTTACATCTTTTATCCAAGTGCGAGCTGATCCGGTTGCCAGATAGGGTTGCAGGTTAATAAGATAAGGTTACAGGATGTAAACCATCCTGTAAAACCAGAATTGTCCCGTAATTGGAAAGTAAAAAAAAAAAAGTTCCGTATTGAACTCATATGGGACATATTTTGTATGGTGTTTTTGAGAATCAGTTTATTGCAGGTGTATGGGAGGGAATAGATATGGGTTAAAAATGTGCAATTATGGACAGAGTGTGTGAGATTGAAGGAAGCCCTCCTTCTGTTACTCCTCAGTATGTCTGTGATGCAGGGTTCATCTACCCCACACAGAGAATGAAGCTCTCTCTCTGTCTGTCTCTCTCTTTCTCTCTCTCACTCTTGTTCTCTCTCCCTCTCTAACTCTTCTGTCTGTCTCTCTCCCTCTCTCTGTCCAGCTCTCTCTTTCTCTTTCTCTCTCACTCGTTCTCGCTCACTCCTGTTCTCTGTCTGTCTGTCTCTCTCTTTCCGTCTCTGTCTCTCTCTCGCTGTCTGTCTCTCCCTCTCTCGTTCTGTCTCTGTCTATCTGTCTATCTCTCTCTCTCTATCTGTCTCTCTTTCTGTCTTTGTCTGTCTCTCTGTCTCTCTAGCTCTCTCTCTCATTCTGTCTGTCTGCCTCTCTCTTTCTGTCTGTGTGTCTGTCTGTCTGTCTGTCTGTCTGTCTGTCTCATTTCTCTCATTGTCCATGAGAGACAGCGTTGCTACGATTTCATGCTACATCTTTCTGCCACTGCATTCTGATTGGGGAGGGATACTGTTACCAAAATGGCTCATGATAATAGTGATATTAATACATCGTCACCGTGTCACGTTAAAGTCAAACATTTAATAGGAAGGAAAGTAAATGTGCTTCACAACAAGTTCACGAGAAAATCTATGTGGAAGTTGGCAACCCTCTTGCCAGATGGAGTGGTGGATTTTTTTTCTCCTTCTCTAACCATCCTTTATCACTGAAACAAAATCACTCTCGTGATCAGGAAATGGGTTTGTCCACAGGTGGCCACAGTGCCTATCACTTCCCATACTCAAATAACACAACCGTCAGTTCTGCCTTATGCGTTTACCATATGAATGTAGGTTAAATAAGAGCCGGTGTGGGAACACAGTGGATGCTCAATCCAGCCATTAAATCCATTGGGATCATATGTAATTAATGTACAAAGTTTAGGGTTGCAGCCCCGACACCCCCCGTCCTGTGGCCTGCTGGACCCTTGCCGGTGGCGGCGGCAGCAGCCAGGGAATTGTCTGCGTTGAGTGGGTTTAGTTGGCAGCTAATTAGATAGGGGAAGGAAAAGGTTCCCGTGACACAGGCTGATGGGTTATTGACATGGCCACAGCATCAACAGCTGCTAATGTCAATCCAATTGTACTTGCTTTAAACATGAATACACTGGTACTCTGTCACCACTGAACAACTGTGGCTAATTGGCGAAGGCTCTGCCGCAAATCTGAACTCCACACTTTGCCGAAGTGTAGCATCGAGTTACACACATGTATAATGTAAAACACAGATTGAGAACAATGCATACATCTGGAGTCCTTCGCACGGGGCGACAACAAAAATCCTATTTTTAGAATATCTTCACATCTTAATTACCCCTTAATTCCACTTGCACGTTTGCACAACAATTTCACAGAGCACCCCTATTCCATGTGAGTGCGTCGGCATTTGTAACTATCATCTGGTTTCACAAGCAAGCGATCCTCTGTCCAGATAACGAACAGATACGACACCCCTCCCCGCTGTCTGAAGCCGACGGCTCCACGCAACGTCTCCATGGAAGGCTGAGACATCTGATAAACACTCCCCTTGTGACTACAGCGAGGTCACAGGGTTCATCTGAGGCAGCTACGGGAAGCCGATTGGCCCCTACGTCTGGAGGTCGCGCGGCCACCACACACTCTGTTAGCTGATGCTGGCCGATAGTGTAATGACAAAAGTGTGGTGGCGTTGTCTCTGTCCGACAGGCTCTCGGGCTGTCCAACGTCCGGCGCAATCTGATCATGTTGTCAAACCAGGTCGGTGGTGATGCTTCCCCTATTTGAGTCAGAGCAGACAGTATCAGATTAGCCTCCGTGTGAGCTTCCAAGATGCAAATTCGAAATCACATCCGAACGGAGTCTGATATTGAAATGAGGGTTGCCATTCTCATTATGAGTGAAAATACAATCTTGAGGGATACATATTTAGATTAATATTGAGGTGTGAGATGCCTTCAAGTATACACCGATCAGCCAGAATATTAAAGCCACTGACAGGCGAGTGAATAACATTGATTATCTGATTACAATGGCACCTATCAAGAGGTCGGCTATATTAGGCAGCAAGTGAACAGTCAGTTGATGTGTTGGAAGCAGGAAAAATGGGCAGGCGTAAGGATCTGAGCAACTTTGACAAGGGCCAAATTGTGATGGCTAGACGACTGTGTCAGAGCATCTCCACAACGGCAGGTCTTGTGGGGCGTTCCTGGTATGCGATGCTCTGGGCAATGTTCTGCTGGGAAACCTTGGGTCCTGGTATTCATGTGGCTGTTACTTTGGCATGTACCACCTACCTAAACACTGATGCAGACCAGGTACACCCCTTCATGGCAATGGTATGCCCTGATGACAGTGCCCTCAGGTGGTTTTAATGTTTTGGCTGATTGGTGTATTGCCTGTTACCTTTTTTATATACTTTATTTGTTTCTGTTTCATAACACAGTAAATATGAGGTCGCTGAGGTACATTGGATGATATACATAAGAGTTGTTAGTCACAGAATGGTACATTTTCATTTGCATTCACATTGTTTCACAATTGCATTTACTATACTTTCAGTCGTCAGACTCTTCATTGGTCAGGTATATGTATCCCATTTAGTCCAATACTCTTCCCCTCGTTCTTTCTGTACTCTATATGCTGTTCACTATATCTATCCATTGGTTCAGGGTGGGAGGCTCCTTAAGAAGCCGGCGTCTTGTAATTGCCTTCTTGCTTGCTATCATGAGCATTTTTAGTAAATATTTGTCTCTGATATGCAGTTCCTTAGATATGTTTCCCAAGTAGAAAGAGAGAGACAGGTCAACTCAGTATTAAATCCTAATATACGCTTAGTGGCAGCTTGACCATCAACCCAGAAAGGTTGTATGAAGTTTAGACATCGCTGTCGATGATGCACTCTAAATAGAAATTGACTTGACTTGAACACATGCAACATTCATGTTTTTGATCAATTTCTGAAACATGTCAGAGCTGGGCAATATTTCAATATTGATATATGAGGCTGGATGTTGTCTGGGTTTTGGGTTATTGTGAATCAGAATCAACTTTATCGGCCCCCGTGCATGTGCCCATGCACACGAGGAATTTGACTACCATCTACCTCACAACTACATATACTATATTATATACCTATATTACAACCACAACAATAACAGCAGTAATTGTAACCTGTATACAGCAGGGGTTATGTGTATTTACAATTGTACGTTCATATTGCACAAACATTTGTATTGCACATCTGGTTTAAAGAGGTGGTGCACATCATCGCAGATATGTAGGTGGGACATGAATGCCATTTTCTGGTTTTAAAGGTTGCGTTGCAATAACGTGAGACAATTTTCTGTACTTATTCGACTTTTTTAGCCGAGTACCATGACTGAATGTCTCTACCTGCTTGGGCATCATATCTACATCACTAATGATCTTACAAGTTTCTTGTGTGAAAGCACCAATAGTCAACCCTAAAATACGGTCACATTATCATTATCGAGTTATTCAGTTGAAAATATTTAGATATTTGATTTTGTTTATGTGGCCCAGCTATATATTTATATATAATGCCATAGATTCGTGAGGTTTGATGCTTAGGGGGAGATAAGGGTACACAACAAAAGTCACATGATGCTTCCCTGCTACCAGAAATGATTCTCTCATATCCACCTGACAAACAGAGGCTTGGAGACTCGTAATCCCTATCAATCCCCTTTCTTCCTCAAGGTTCCCGCTATAACCATGCCCCCAACACAGATCAAGGCCGAGCCCGACCCGTTCTCTCTCTTCCAAGTCAATAAATTAGACTCGCCCTTTCTTCTCGGGGAGTGCTCACCTGGAGGCGGCCTCTCGGAGGAGAGAAAAGGAGGCGCCGCCTTGCAGCGTGGCCTGCAGAGCGTTCAGCCAGAATGCGCCGCGCCTGAGCTGTGATGTGTGGCGGGCGACACACACGAGGAGCCGAGTCTCCGCCTCGCAAACGGGAAGGAATGCTGATGTGAACACGCTCCCCCACCGGGCAAAGGACGCGAGTCACAGACGGCGTCGGTGAGCGAGGAAGTGAATACTGAATCAATGGACGGAGGAGAGGGCGAGAGAGTGGACGTTGCGGTGTTGCGGATACTGTACCTGTTTAATAGAGTTTTTGATGGGCCGACGTGCGTTCAGAGGTTATCAGCACAAATGCGCCATTGCTAAGGGCACGCCATTAAATGTAAGAGCAGGGGCGCGGCAAGATGTTTTAAGTTTTATTGGGGGGGGGGGCTGCCAACTAAAACGAAAAGTATTGCGGCAAGCCGGCGTGAAAGGAGTCAAGAGGCAGAGATCTCTTTTATAATGGCAACTCCTGTGCCCCCATACACTGCACGACCCTGGGAGTGCTGTTTTATTCACACTGGCCAGAACGGACCAGAACTGACGACAACATTAGAGGCCCCCCCCATGTCCCAAGTGGGGACATCAGTCCCTGTCACGGTCCTATAGTCAGTTAGTCAGTCTCCTACTTAGTCTGAGTCGAAGCCCCAAAACAACGACAAGAATAACCACACGAACACCACATCATTAAAACACAATTTAAAATCCCGTCAGCCATTGTGCTTCCCCAGCGCAGAACTGCCGACAGTCAGAGCAACCGCTTCCCCCGGTCGCTACAGTATGACGTCATTGTTTTGGTTGTAAAGCGCGTGTGTAGCAGATTTGTAATGGAGTGTTTACTCACTTTATTTTTAAAAATTGTACATTCCACGCAGCCCTAGCCCGCTGTTTAAAATAAAGGTATGCTTTCTTTTCTTTTCTTTTTTTTTTTGCATTTGTACGTTAGGAAAAGTTAGGCACACTGTTGGGTCAAAGATGTTACACAGCCACTTGCCACTACTGTGGGGTGGGGGTTGCCCCCCTTCCCGCGCTAATGTATAAGGAATTGTAGCTGTGCATGCGCCTGCTATTGTTATCAAAAATATACAAGTCTGTTTTTCTAATACAGTGATTTTCAGAGGTGTCGAAAGTGCTGAGAAATTAGCCCATTACACAGCGTGCATTTGTTTTGTCTACACTAAATTTCTTCATAAGCACAAACACGCATGAAGTTGTTTTATGCGCTCGCCTCGTGTGCGCCGCCCATTGTCTCTGTGTGAGGCTGATTCAAAATGGCCGCCCCCAGTACTCAAATTGATCGTAATTGTATTCCCAAAGTCTTGCCCGGTGGGGCGTTACATTTTGTGTTATTGACTTTAAAAAACACATTCAGCGTTTCTACCTGCGATTTCATTACATTGCTGTCAATTACCACTCTGTGGAAGAAAAAAAAAAGCATGCCTGCAAATAGGATGTATGAGGTAGTTTGCCAAATGCCACTTACGAGCTACCTGAGCCATGGGCACGCACAATTTGCACACTTGCTCATCACAAATCTGGTTATGCAAAGGCGGCCGTGCACGTTCTGATCATAAAAAACACAGGAGACTGGAGAGAGAGATTGCCCCAGTATCTTCACATCAATACATAAACCTCCAGCTACCACTACGTAATTGAACATTACAAACATCTCAAAAAATCCCCCGTTTTCTTCCCCCTTTCCGTTTAAAAGGGGGATGCTGGGAGAGCGAAGAATTTATGAATCATAAATCATGCTAATGAGAACAATTACCTCACCCCCCCTTTCCTCTGTTTTAAGTGCCGTGTCTCTCTCCTCTCCAGGGCTTCCTCTCCACCCCTTTGAATGGTGAATGGGGAAATAAACGATAGCACAGCGGCTATCTGAATCCCCCCCCCCCCGTTCCGCTGGTTTCCTTATTACGTTTCCGCCATGTGAGGGTTAAATGGCGGTCAGTCAGTGCTCGCCGACTCTCCCCCTCCTCCTTCCTCTGTTTTCTTCTGAAAACAGAGGAAGAAGAGGCTGGAGAATGATCAGACTGCTCTGATGTCCGTGTGTGTGTGTGTGTGTGTGTGTGTGTGTGTGTGTGTGTGTGTGTGTGTGTGTGTGTGTGTGTGTGTGTGTGTGTGTGTGTGTGTGTGTGTGTGTGTGTGTGTGAGTGAGTGGGTGTATATGGGATCCCCCCCCCCTCCCAGTGATAGTTGCTCATATCGTCTGACTGTTGGCTGAAATGAAGAGGTCATGTGTCTGTTAAGATGACAGGGTTAGAGGGCACCTGGGGGTCACTGATAAGAGCCTCACAGTGACAACCCCCCCCAACTACTCCCCACCCATCCACCCCCATCCCCAACCCCTGTCAACTACCACCCCTCCCTTCTACTGTCAATTGGAGCTCAATAGAAAAATAATGTCCCAAAGCCACTTTTTTTATACAGCCCTGTAGACTCGGAAGCTGAGTACATTGACTGTCAGCTATGGCTGAAGATGTTCACTGAGTACGGTGATGTTGATTGTGTGTGTGTGTGTGTGTGTGTGTGTGTGTGTGTGTGTGTGTGTGTGTGTGTGTGTGTGTGTGTGTGTGTGTGCGCGCGCGCGCGCGCGCGTGTGTGTGTGTGTGTCCGTGCATGTGTTTTCGTGTGCTCGCTGGCTGCCCGTGCGTGTGTTTGATGACTTTGAGGGGTACAATGTTTTTTGTCAGCGTGTGAAAAGAATGAAGAGGCAGGGGTTGTTGTTGTTTTTTTTTTTTATCAGTGTTTGTGAGTCGAGTAAAAAGTGCTGAAATGGGCTGTATTGATTGCCGGCGAGGGAAGTCAAAACAATCACCATGAATTAAACTTCTCAAGGTCTTAGGCAAAGGGGATTAACAAAATTATCTGGCCGGTACTCTGGCCGATTGCTGCAGTTAGCGATCACAAGACACTGGAAAGACAACATAGGCAGGTGTGTGTGTGTGTGTGTGTGTGTGTGTGTGTGTGTGTGTGTGTGTGTGTGTGTGTGTGTGCAGGATTCTCGAGGGGAAGCTAACAACAGCGTAAACCCGGTAAACGGGCGCCTTTTTGGCCCGGCAGTATTGATCATGAATAGGCTTGATGCTCAACTTTACCGAGTGAATTGTGTTTTCTGGCTGAGTTTTGATAGCCAGCTGTTAACAAACTGTGCAATTACTGACTGCGTAGATGGCTCTTTTTTTTCTTCTTTTTTTTTCTTTTTTCTTTTTGGGGCTCCTTTGTTGTGAGGAGAGGAAGGAGGCCTCGGTTAAATGTGGAGACTCATTACGAAATGCGTGTAAGTGGATGTGAGGCGCAATTAAACAGAGAAACAAAGCCTTTGTTGGAAATCGTCGGCAATGAAAACCCGAAATTATCATTAGCGCCACGGGTTTGTTTGGTTGCAAAACGTTGTAGAATCAAACGGCTCGCCTGTCTGCCTTTGGTGATTTGCCCCCCCCCCACACCCCCCCACCCCCCCACACAACTCCTTATTCTCTCCCTTACCCATGGTCTTGAATCTCGGCTAATTAATTTGCAAATTTTATTCTCAATAAAGTGCTTACAAAAAGATAATTGTGACTTTATTAACAGTTTCTTGGGCGGCAGATGGTGTTCTGCGGGCCTGCCATGTTGAATTAGTGATGACGCTGTCGTTTTATGCGCTCTCCACTGTGGCAACCCATAAAACTCCTCATTAAGGCCACTAATTAATACTACCTCCTCTCAACATTACACCCAGCAATTTCACCCAAAATTGGGGTAAACAAATGCGCACTCGTACATATACCTAAGTATTCCATTAGCATGCACCTTTCCTCTGTTTACAGTATTTGCATTTGTTTGCTAAATACCTTCCATTACTACCCATTTGTTCTATATTAAGAGCAATTAATGTGCCTGTTAACGATGCCAGAGCGTTTTGTTGCCTTGTTTGTGCTCAGCGTTTACAAGACGCGCGGCTCCTCGGAGCCAAATCTCGGCAAAGTCCATCGACTTAATCCCTCCGACGTTTTATTAAAAACAAATTATGTCCGACTTCGCCGCCGGTAATCCGGCGCATCAAGTATTGGTAACCGCCTGAAGGAGAAGCGCTTGCATTTTAATTAAGAGCCCAAGTAACGAGGCAGCAAAGTGTGTGGATTAGTGTGTTTACTCAGAAAGAGAAGGAGAAAGACAGAAAAAAAATTCATTTCATTTTTTTTGGCCCGGTCTTGGATCAGCTCCAACAGTGCAGTGACTTGACACATTTCAGCTATTGAGACTCTAAACCCAGCTGGCAGAGGACCACGCTGAGGCCCGTCAGGAATTGAAACCCTCTCAGACTGAGGCCCCAGTTGCGCATCGCGTCACCTTTTTCCACCGCTAACACTCCAATAATAGCTGTTTGCTTTTGTTTGTTTCAATAAATGACCCCCCCCCCCCGCTCCCTTTTTCTCCCCAATTGTACTTGGCCAATTACTCCACTCTTCCGATCTGTCCCGGTCGCTGCTCCACCCCCTCTGCTGATCCGGGGAGGGCTGCAGACTACCACATGCCTCCTCCGATACATGTGGAGTCGCCAGCCGCTTATTTTTCCCTGACAGTGATGCGTTTCACCAGGGGGCTGTAGCGTGTGGGAGGATCCCGCTATTCCTCCCAATTCCCCCTCACCCCTGAACAGGCGGCCTGACCGACCAGAGGATGCGCTAGTGCAGCGACCAGGACACATACCCACATCCGGCTTCCCACCCGCAGACATGGCCAATTATGTCTGTAGGGATGCCCGACCAAGCCGGAGGTAACAGGGGGATTTGAACTGACGATCCCCATGTTGGTCGGCAATGGAATAGACCGCTACGCTACCTGGACGCTCCTCAGTAAATGAGCTTTAATTCCTGTTTTCGAGGTAGAAACTTTTCAACTGGGCTGTTGATGGCTCATTGAAAGCACTGCATGGTGTGTGTGTGTGTGTGTGTGTGTGTATATATATATATATATAGTTGCATCAGGTCATCGTGACTGGATGTGGTTAAAGAGCTGGACGCTTCTGGGGGGGGCAGAAATGCCTGAAATTCTTGATCAAAGTCCACTCAAAGTGAAATATGCATTTTCATACTGAGGTTCTGTTTATACATGTAATCAAAAGCATGCCGTTACTGCAGTGTATGAAGTTACGCAACTTTGCAAGTTTTTTCTTTTAATGTTAGATTTTCAACAGAACATGTTCTGATGAAAAGACTAGCGTAATTATCGGTATGAGGCATTGATAAACCAAATTCTCCTTTACTCCACACGTGGGCACAAGCTTAAACGCAGTAGCCAGTAGCGCAACTTTTTTATGGGATTTTCCTGCCAGAGCTGCCATCTGTTGAGATGTGGCCTTAATGGTGCATTAAAGGCAACGCATAGCACGACTTTCACACCGGCAAGACATCACTTCTGATTGTATTAGTGGTTTCTAAGAACACTTTTATCAAACAACTTCTCATAACTAGAGACATCATAATGAAATATTTATCTCCATGTGTCCCTACTGTATTACTCCATGTGCAGGTCCGAGCACTCAAAATAGGTATGAATGCACTCCTATGGGGTTTCCACCGGCTGTTCCCAGACTCAGTGTGGGAGATGGCTGCATCTTAAAGAAGTCATGACCACCCCTTGATCAAAGGGGACCCCGCTCCCAACGACGCCCACTTGGTTTCTGCCGGCGCTTGCTCCACAGATCGATGGAGGGGTTAGTGTGCAAAATCCCTAGCTTCCTGTCGGGCTTTCTCCGAACCGACTCTCGCCTCGCGGAGAGGGAAGTCATGTTGAGTTCATGGGCGCCCTTCCTTCTCATGTGCTCTTGGCAAAGTGCTTCGTTTGATGTGCCGTCCTCTGCAGAGGAGCCGGCCTGGCGGAGAACACCGTCGACTTCCTTTGGAGAAAGCGTTAGGTCCGTTTGTTTGTCAGCAGAGGGGCAGCCTAGTTCGGATTACTTGCGCGCGCCTTTGTCAACCACATTTGTTTATCTGCAGGGAATATTGGTTCAAAAAAATAAAATAAATCAATAACGTTCACTCACAATGCTGCAGTTCACTTTGCCTCCAGCAGAGGGATAGTTGATGGGCCTCCATTTGCAATTATGATCCAAAGGAGTTCAAACCATCATTTTTATTGCTAATAGAGGCCACAAAGCCAAAGTTTGAGTCCATATAAATTCTTATTACCATTTAAAATCTGTCTTTAGCCAAACCAGCTCAGCTCGCTTCTTTATCAGCTTACCACCAGCGTTCTCTAGGCGCTTATAAATCGAGTGAATATTGTTCATTGGGAGTTTCCTGTCTCGCCAAACAAGAATAACAAGAAAAAGCCCATAATTGCGGAATTTACTGCAGTTGAAGAACTTAACCCAAAACTTTTGCTCCCCCCCATTAATGGAAAATATGGTAATTAGTTTGTCACATTCCCTCATATATTTGGAGGTTGATATAACTTATTCATGACAATGAAAGCGAGTGTTTGGGTTGTCTGCCCTTCCCTTTCGGCGCGGTGCCCACCGGATATGAATCAATGGCGTCATTAGGCGGCGCGCTGTTTCATCGACGCAGGAGCGGAGTCAGAAATGTTCAGAGGGGATCGTAATCAGTTTGAGGGATGAGGGGGTTTATTTATTCTGTGCAAAATCAAATTACGCTGCCTCTTGAGTGACATTTATGGCGGGGCTACCTGCAGTGGCGACGTGTTTACAAAGTAACACTGACACACAAACACCTTAAAAAGCCCCGTGCTGCTTTGTTCTGGCGAAGCCATAACAGCCCCCCCCCCCCCCACACACACACACAGTCACTCACACACTCACACACACAGTCAGTCACTCACACACTCACACACACACTCGGTCACTCACACACACATTCACTCACGTGCACACTTGCTCACTCTCACACAGACACACTCACACTCACTCACTCACTCACTCACTCACTCACTCACTCACTCACACACACATTCACTCAAGTGCACACTCGCTCACTCACACACACTCACACTCGCTCACTCACACACACATTCACTCACTCACTCACTCACTCACTCACTCACTCACTCACTCACTCACTCACGTGCACACTCGCTCACTCATTTACTCACTCGCTCACTCACACCACATTGGACAAACACAAGCACACTCCTTCTGTTTTGAGTTTGTGTAGACTGTCCAGCGTGGTGGCAGATGCCCTCAGAAAAGGCACATCAGGCCACCCCGCCCTGCTTTTGGCAATTTCTGTGTCCACCAATCCATGTAAATCGTCTCACGTTTTAGACAGACAACTGTTGGTTATCTGCCTCTCCCGCATCCAATTCTTGGGCGATTATATTCCTCAATTAAAGGTTATTATTACGCCTCTCACTGGAGGCGCCATGGCCTCGGTTTGAACCTTCGTGAGCGCGAGAGAACGAGGGAATGACCCTGGAGAGAGAGAGAAAGGGGGAGAGAGAGAGAGGTTGCAAGTGAAGGGGGAGAGCGAGAGAGAGAAAAAAAAAAGCAAATCCCTCTGTTTGGCCTGATCACCATAAAGAGGGTCTATTCCATGAAGTGTAAAGAAAGACACCCAGGCAGGGGCTCCATAAATTACAGTTAAATATAGTTAGTGCTGAAAAATAAGCGCTGGTGGCACGGCTGCTGGTCCGGGACTGTAGGGGCGAATACAGGGGGGGTCTCTGCCTCGCCTCTAATGAAGAGCTGGCAGAGGAGGACAAGCGCGACGTAGCGCAGCGAACAATGTGCCATCGCCGCCGCTTAGGCCGGGGCTGTCATACAGCACTTTGATCATTACTTACCCCACAGACGTCCAATGTCACGCACAATAATCCCCAGGTTTGCCCTTCATAGGGTGTTGTGCATCCTCCGCTGGCTCCGGCTTGCTAATGACAACAGGCAGCAATTACACACACACACACACACACACACACACACACACACACACACGCTTTGGCCTGTACACAAACACACACAGAACCGCAGGCAAACAAATACAAACCCCCACCCACCCGCCCCGCTTGCCGTCTCCCATGGCCTTCTTGTCGGGGGAAGGAAGATAAATATCCTCATAATAGAAAAACCCTGCTCTTGATGCATTTTCAACACTCCACTGCTTCAATTACATGTATTTACTTACAAGTCCGAATTTATTTTCTGCCTGCTGCCGTCAAGATTTGTTTTGAACGGCGAATGAAAAGGTCTCCGGGACTGTTGCGGCGATATTTTTATGCGTCGCCTCGCCAACGCACGCACCAATGTCAGTTCTTTTGAAAATTATATTATGTACAAATTGTTAAATAAATCTGTATGCGCGCGCGCGTGTGCATGCGTGTTGGCAGGGAGGTTTACTGTTTAGTGAATAGCTTATAAATGACCACATAGTAGCTTTAAAAAAAAAAGAGACCCCACACAACGTGATCCTGTGCTTAAGGTAAGGGATTAAGGGAGGACGAGATATTATTCACCAAGGCCATATGAGTCGGAAGCAGCACCGCCGAAGTGTGCGAAACAGCGTCGTTATTGCTCTCCCAACTGGAAATGTAGGCATTATGCAAAGCCATCTTTTGAGCCGCGGCTCGATTTCACAGGCCCGTATGTATATGATGTCAGTGTATGAATATCTGGGGACGCAGCTGAGCAGGCGTGCTGTGGGGAGGAATGCTTATAGAGATCATGATTAGGGCTGTGTCTTAACACCGGTCGCTTTGTGACAGGGCCGTTAGCAGGCCGGCTCCCCCGCCGCTGACGAACAGTCGCTTTACATTCAGCATCTGACCGCAAACACTGATACAACAGGCTGCAATTAGAGGGGAAACAAATCACGGTACTCACCAGGATCTCTTTATGTATGTTGTGGGACTAACACTCCATTAGCAGCCAAAATTAGCGGCCCCCGGGTGCGGCGCGGCGGCGGCTGCTCACTGCTCCTAGCCGCACAGCTAGGATGGGTTGAATGCGGAGAAGAATATCCCCAAGGGAATTAATAAAGTATATCAAAATGAAAAAAAAATGCAAAAAATACTGAGCAGTTTTACTGTGTGTATCTGAAAGGCCGCTGTATTTGTCTGGGGTGATGCCACTGGTGGACATATGCGAACATTGCTGGCGTCGGGGGCGGGCCAGACCGAGCGGTACCCGCTCATCTGAACTCCTTGTCCGCCGGCGGTGGCCCGGCCCTCGCATATTTGACCTGTCAGCGTTGCATCACTTGTCTCAAGTTTGGAATTAAGTTGGCGGGTGAAGTAAGCTAGCAGTGTAGGAACGGGAGAAGGCTAGACCGCTGCTACATCGAAACGATTGCAGTCGGGCTAATGAAATCTACTACTACTACTACACAAACTACTAAAATGGACATCAGAAATAAGTTGGGGGGGGGGGCTATCTCAACCAGCACATCAGCATCCTAGCTCTCCGTGTTACCAGTGCTGCCCCCAGCCTGTGAGCCCTCCACCTCTCTTGATGCTACAACATTGCCGGCGCCACAACCAGCAACATCAGCCTCCCGCCGGAGCACAACAACTGGAGGTGCCATAACCAACAACACCTACCTCCTTGAGCAGCTGCTCGCTCCTGCTGCTAGCCGGATTGGACCAGAGCAAGCACCCCCGCAGCGATCAATGGGCTCCGGATGACCTCGGTGATAAGATGCCCGACCAGGTAAAACTGGACACGTTTCCAGCTGAAATGATTTCAGGGAAGAAACAGACTTTTGCAGCTGCATGGTGTGACATCACACCCTGACTGGAATATTCAATTAAAGCTGACACAGCCTTTTGTTTTCTGTGCCTACCTTATTATTGTAGTAGCGGTTGTTGTTGTTGTTGTAACAACAAGAGTAAAGATAACATAATCATAAAACGCTTTTCATTAACGAAACCATCAAAGTGCTGTGTAGTACAGCACTGATGCTGTTGGTGCTATGTTGCAGTTGCCGTGGTGATTTTGCATGCCCCCTTGTGAAAATCAAATGCCCGTCGCATTGATTTGCTCAAGGGCCGGGTCTGCACGTGAATAACGGCGCTACATACAGCTGTATAAGAAAGTCTGAATAACAGCGGTACATGCGACTGTATAGTGTATTATTGTTGTTACTCACAGTATCTTACACAGTGCAGCCCATCGGCCAACCAGGAAGTAGGCTTTCACATTCACAGGTTGCAATTTCAGAGACACACGGAAGATTGCACGGTATGATGGCTGCTAATGGAGTGTTATCCCCACATCCTGTATATAGAGATGAAGTTGAAAATTGTGATTGTGTCCCTTCGAAGTTGACTCGCAGTCGCTCTCCATGTCCACCCCAGATACTCGGACAATCATGCAAGAGATGGAAGTAATTTACCGTCTGCAGGCAGTCGTCAGTTGTGAGTGTGTTTGATGTGATGCAAGTGAATGCAGTTTAGGGCTTTGTTTTTTGTTTTTTTCTGGTAAAAGACAAGCGGTGATACCCGGTAATGACGTGCATGATCTTTGTCCAGAACTGCCTTTTCCAGTGTGCCGAAAACGCTCGATGCCTCTTCTTAGCGTTGCTTCACGCAAGCAAGGTAGAGTCAGACCAGGCTGAGAAGTCACATTGCCAAATTGATCACCCGTTTAAAAGGATTGTGGGTTTTACAAGGTTTGGCCTCCCTCACTTGAGTGCAAATCGAGTGGCACTGTATTAAGTGGTAAGACCCGCGTGCTGATAGATTACCTTTGGCCACTCTGCTTAATTGTCGGACTTGGGTGGCAAACATGATAGAAGAAAGGGGTGGGGAAAAAATAGGAGAGAGCTAAATTGAGAATGTTAAATATTGAAGTGGTTGCCTGAGGGCTAATGAAATTAACAATGCAAGTAAACAGCCTCCTGAGTGTGCCAGTACCTCCTCCTTCTCTGCCCCTCTCCCCCTCTCTTTCATTGGTTTATCATGAGGAAAGCTCCAGGGTTGTGTGAACAGGGTAGGGAGGTGTGTGTGTGTGCTTGTGTGTGTGGGTATGTGTGCACGTACCCATGCACGGGGAGTTTACAGGGGGTGATCCAAGGTCAGTCGCCCCAGTATTAACATCATCTCCATCCCACCACCCTCCACCCTCCTCTCCATCCTGGCTAACCTCTGCTTCGACCATGCTGCATCAGCTTTCTGCTATCGTTTACTGTAATCCGCCTCCCCGCCTTTACCTCTGGCCACCGCCAAAGAGCGGGCGCTGAGGCTTCATCACCAGAGGACGGTTAAATTCGGAATCACGGGGGAACGAGATTATCGTTCTGTCCGTTTGTGGGGACTTTGAGGGAGCTGAATGTGGGGTTATATTGGCTACCTGTATGGTAATAGGTTACAGTTGCTGTTGTTGTTTGCTACAGCAGCAACGTTTTGTTTGGGGACATTAATTTTTTTAATACCACGTGAAAAGCACGTGAATGCTCTTTCAATCAGTCGCTGTTTCCCTGCTTCAGTAACGTCATAAGACGTAGCTGTTTTGCACAGTCTTGTCTTTTTGTGCTACTGTGTTTGAGAAGAGGAAATACGGGCCAATGTTTTCCAACGTCAGATGGCTCCGTGTGGCAGAATTATATCAATACAGACTTATTTTTGTTTTCTCTGATGGAGATTTTGATGTTGGGCTGCTAGTCTGGCTTTGTTTCCACCACAGTTGTTGTGTGTGTGTGTGTGTGTGTGTGTGTGCGTGTGCGTGTGCGTGTGCGTGTGTGTGCATGCGCGCTCACTCACAACACACACACTCCTGGATCAGATCTGGTGTAAAGGTGGTGGAAGCCAGGGGAAAGAGCTTATCCCCATTACACATTCTTCCCGGGGGCAGCACTGGACAGCTGGCACCGACACTGTATACACACACACACACACACACACACACCCACCCACACACGAACTGGGTTACCACAGGGTGACCTGGTCCAGTTGGTGTGTGGTTGGCTTGGAAGAGACCCAGCGGTGCCTGGGTTGGGGGTATTCTTCATCTCCTGGGATAGCAAGAGGGAGAGAGAAAGAGAGAGAGGGAGAGAGAGCGGGGAGGTGGGGGTGCAGGGTGTGAGCAGATGTGAATCTCAGGGGCCCCGGCATAAATCCTGTTCGACTGCTGCTCCCATGAAAAGAGAGAAGCTTAACAAATCAATTTCACCCCCATTAATCTGCTTTTGCCTTCTTTTGTCATTCCTACTCTTGTCTTTATCTGCAGTCTGTAAACTGTGACTTATACTGAGGGATTTAATGCATCCATGCTTTTTTTCCCCGTTCCCTTTGTTTTGTGTTTAAGGACATTAAATTTTGCGCTCCGATGCCTTAATTAACAGGTATCAAACGTGATGGTTTTGCGCTGACACAGTGTTGATGCTCGAGCGCAGGGCCCGGCTCCCGCCTGCCAAAGAGGTAAACAGCATTTTAGCCATATTGTTTTCTTGCCGCTAGCCTTTTCAGCATCGTTCGCCTCCATTGGTGGGGGCCATCTTGGCAGGTTAGGCTCCAAATCCCCTCCCCAGAGTGCACTCTTTTCTCAAACATCAGCTCGGGGTTTGGTTTCTCTAACAAAGCCATTTTCACAGTGTGTTGTGGTGCACATGAATATTCATGCCCATTTGCTTTTGCCGAATATGAGCTCGGGAGAAAAAGCCAGAGGATTATTAGTTGATATTTTTCCCTGCGTTCGATTCCGTCTCTCTTCATGAACAGTAGCCGGGCTTTACAGTTGGCCGAGATGAGCGAGGGAAGTACAAGTGATGGGAATGGGTTGGGATGGAGGATTTTAAATGAAAATTTGTCTTTGCTGATCACTTTTAGATTGGCGCTTAAGGCCGTGGTTCTGTCTGGGTGGGGAAAAAATCTTATTGACCCTCTACAGATGATGACAGCTTGGCATTTGCTCAATGCGAACATTTGCCGTTTGCTTATCAATTAAACGGCGCTTGGGCTTTCCTATCATATTTTCATACTCTGAGGCGTTGTGCAGCGGATTCTTTTCATCTCTTCTAATTGGCCCGCTGGCAGGTTGCAAATCAGCTGTGTTCAAAGCTCCCGGTAGCGCTGCGCTGGCATCGATCTCATGGTTTTTGCCTGCAAGTCTAAAAGACGTCACAACTGTGCAGAAGTACAAGTGCCCTGCACCAGTACGCTATCCCACTATGTACACATGGCAGATCTCCTGGTTCCTTAAAGTGTGTTCTGTTGAGTATCTTTGCGATGTGGACTTCATCGGTGTCTTTGCGTGGAAATGTGCTGCAACATGGCTCAGTAAAAAGGCTCTTAAATTGTATTTATATCTACCTGAATACCTCTTAAAACTACTTTCAAGTCACCTGCCGCTGCTTTGGAATTTGGTGCACAGCAACTTATATTTTGGATGGACACTTGGAAGTATCTCTTGAGATGTAGGTCAAAGGTGATTTCCATTCATGTAGATGATGTATGATTCCAGCAGTTTGGTGGACTCGGAGATTGAGTAAAGTGAGACGCTTTGTGAAGAAAAGAAAGAAAGCCACTTTATTTGACATTATTCTTGCAACGAATTGTATTCTTTCAAGGAATTTGTTCTCTCCCGTTTTTTTCACCCCAATTGTACCCGGCCAATTAGCCCACTCTTCCGAGCTGTCCTGGTCACTGCTCCACCCCTTCTGTCGATCCAGGGAGGGCTGCAGACTACCACATGCCTCCTCTGATACACGTGGAGTCGTGGAGTCTCCAGCCGCTTCTTTTCACCTGACAGTGAGGAGTTTCACCAGGGGCATGTAGCACATGGGAGGATCACGCTATTCCTCCCAGTCCCCCCTCCCCCTCGAACAGGTGCCCAGACTGACCAGAGGAGGCGCTAGTGCGGTGACCAGGACACATACCCACATCTGGCTTCCCACTCGCACACACGGCCAATTATGTCTGTAGGGATGCCCGACCAAGCTGGAGGTAACATGGGGATTTGAACCGACAATCCCTGTGTTGGTAGGCAATAGAATAGACGTCTACGCTACTGGACACCCTTGTTCTCTGCATTTAACCCATCCTATTATATATAGGAGCAGTGGGCAGCTGCAGCACTCGGGCACCAACTCTAATTCTTCTTTCCATTGCCTTGCTCAGGGACACCGACAGGAGTATTAACCCTAACATGCATGTCTTTTTGATGGCGAGAGGAAACCGGAGCACCTGGAGGAAACCCACGCAGACATGGGGACAACATGCAAACTCCACACAGAAAGGATCTGGGATGGCCTGGGTTTTGAACCCAGGACCTTCTTGGTGTGAGGTAACAATGCTAACCACTGGGCCACCGTGCTGGTGAGATGCTTCAAATGCTTCAAAACTGTAGAACAAATCTGCTAAGAGGACTATGGGGTCCAAACCAAAGATGTTTTCAAACAACTCCAAGCTGGCATATTGGATGAAAGGTTTCGAAACCTCCCCTCTCAACCCTTTTAGATGTCATTCGTTTTGTATCTATAAGGGCTGCCTACGTTGTAGATTATTGGTTGGGCCGGATTCAACAGAATACAGCCACATTACTCTGGAAGCACAGATTTGTAGAGTTGGGCATGAAAACTAGTTGAGTTTACCCCAGCTTGTCAAAGTAAGAAGAATAAATGGAGGCGGGGAAAGAGAAGGAAAACAACCAAAAAAAAACAATGCATGTGAAAAATGTGCATGTTTGAGGTGGTGTCTCCAATGCGAATAGTGCCTGGCCCCCCATTTGTGTTATTTTGAAAGCAGCGGGTGTGTTGCTTGAAGGTGATGATTGATTTTTATTTATTTTTTATTTTTGTCTTACTACCCACTGTGTTTGTTGCCACTATGTTGCACAATCTGTCTTCCTTTGCGGAGGCTGCATGTAAACTCAACAGCAGAGTAGTCAGGGACGGTAACAGGCCCAGCAGCTATGGCCTTGTCTGTTTATCCACTCCATAAATTTGTAATGAACAACTTATAATGGCATTAGCGTACAGCATGCAGATCGTTGGCTCTCACCCAGGCCCCAGTAGTGTTTGCTCTCTGAGCCGAGGGAACTTACACGCCAAAAACATGGACACAACATTGACAGTGCAACCAAAGCAAGATGGGCACAGAATGCAGAGTGAACCGGACACTTTTGCTTTGGGATTGCATTTATCCTGAAATAAGTTGTGCATTTAGTGCTGTTCCACCAGCAAACTCCTGATAAAGTCGCACACTATTTGTCGTCCCACTTGTTCAACTCGACACCATATTATTTAGAGTTCAGCGTGTCCGAAGAAACATTGAAGAGCTGTTTTTAAAGTCAGAAAATTGTAGGTTTCCTGTTCCCCATTCATTAAAATATAACCGACCACTGGACTTGTGGTCTTACACCGAACGTTTTTAAGATGCCGTTGCTTTCCATGGGGAAAAAAACAAACCCTAATCAAAATAGAGAATGTTTTCAACTTCCAGTTCAAGATATATTATAAGAGGTAGTGTGTCATACAGGGTAAACTGACAGGTTATGTGGGAATGTTTATTACAGTGGCCATGTGTATCTATCAGTAGATAAAGATATTTGTAATCTTGTCACCAAACCATCGTCTACAACCAAGAATGCAGAGGAGGCTGGTCTAGAGAGGCAGAGGATGTTGCTCCTCCTCTGTTTTTGAGAGGCAAGAAGGAAATCAAAATATATTAAAAAAAAGAGCAGTTGGTTAAAATAAATCATTACCAAATCTCAGTATCATGTATAAAAAGTTTTTTTTCTCTCTTCTTTGGAAAAAAATCCATTATTGAAAGTTGGTGCTAGAATGTATCGTCCGGAGGGAGGTGGGAGGGAACTCCGCTACATGTCATCAAATGCTCACAGCGGAATCACGGATTATGTTGCTAGCTAGCGTTGTTTAACGCTAGCTTTATAGTTATTTAGCTGTGTTTTTTACAGTCCACGTTGACATAGAATTGGTTAGTAAAGGTGCGAGGGCCGAAGGCCCGAGCTGCGTCTAAGGAGTGAGGCTGCAGGCTCAGGACACCGTCGAGGGGGGGGGGGGGGGGGTCCTGGACGAGTGAACACGCGCGAGGGCCGAAGGCCTGAGCTGCATCTAACGTCAATCTACTGTTTCCCACTGTTCCTAAACTGAACTAGCCCCTACCCAAGCCCCTATGCAATCATAAAATTGGTTGATTCCGCTGTGAGTATTTGATGATGTGCAGCAGAGTTCCCTCCCACCGCCCTCCGGACGATGCATTCTAGCGCTAACCATTATTGAAATTGTGATTAAAATGCTCGAACAGCGTCACCTGCAGGCCAGAGAGGAAAGGTCAGTGTGTGGGAAGTGGTGGGGTTCTCCTTAGGGAGGGATCTCTTATATACATTTAATGTACTTAATTTTTTTCATGTTAATCTGTTATTGGCCAGAACATATGACACTGAGCAAGAAGGTTCTGGGTTTGAGCCTCGGGGTAGTCCAACCTTGGGGGTCATCCCGGGTCATCTTCTGTGTGGAATTTGCATGTTCTGTCTGTGTCTGTGTGGGTTTCCTCTGGGTGCTCCAGTTTCCTCCCACAGTCCAAAGACATGTAGGTCAGGTGAATCGGCCATACTAAATTGTCCCTAGGTGTGTGTGTGTGTGTGTGTGTGTGTGGGCCCTGTGTGATGGCCTGACGGCCTGTCCAGGGTGTCTCCCCGCCTGCTGCCCAATGACTGCTGCGATAGGCTCCAGCATCCCCGTGACCCTGAGAGCAGGATAAGCGGTTTGGATAATGGATAACAATAATAAACTTTATTTATATAGCACTTTTCTAAACAAGGATACAGAGTGCTTCACAGAACAGGATAAGAAGGTAAATTTTGTTGGTGTGGATTTTAACCTTGATGTGAACTTTATGCAAACAAGTTGACCATTGTTTTGAACACATAAATACTTTTGTAAAACTATATTCCATAACATATCACAACACAGCACAATTCTCCACGCTTTTGTCTCTTGCACGTTCATAGCCTCAACCCCCAAAAGGCTCGGCTACTACCATGATGCTGAAGCAGGTGGAGCTACAGTCCTTTAAACTGACAAAGTTTCAGACCTCAGCGGTCCCTCAGTGTAATAGCGGAGGGGGGGGGTGTCAGGAGGAGACAGGTTGTTCAACACAAATGATCCCCCGGGAATTAAAGTTTCTGTCCAAATCTATGTATTACTCTCCATAGCGTCATCTGAACAAGTCGGAGGGGGAAACTGAAACTCGTAGGTGTGCCCTTCTATCACCGAGACAAACACCCCTTTGTCTCTCACTCTTTTCTTAAAATATTCTGTGATTTTCAAAATATTTAGCAGACAGACGAGCTGAAAACTGGTTCAGCACAGGAATAGGGACCTTAATATTTCTTCCACGATTGGAGATCTCCAACATTTACAGCTTGGTGTGGTAGGCTTGTATATAAAATTGAGCTGAGCCAAACTCAAAGTGAAGTTATTTTGATCTGGAACAGTCAAACCACTGTAACATAAAACATTGAATGCTGAACACCTAATACTTTGCTCGGATGTTCCAGCAGCCTATTACTCAGTTGCTGTGGATAGTCTATTACAACGTATGACTGAGGACATTTGAGTGTATTTTAGAATATGCTTTATTTGAGTGAAATTAAAATGTTTAGATATTTACATTTTCAGGCAGTTATGGTTCGTCTGCTCCTGTGATTGAAACAAATGTGACTTGTTGATGTTGTTACTCATTCAATATCATTATGTAGGCATGTGTGTGGTGAATTTGAGTAATCTGGGACACTGGCTAATGTGGGACACCTAAGCTCCAGTTTATTTATTTCCTGTTCTAACAAAATCTAGTCAACAGGAGTTTAACATGGATGTCATGTGGCTGAAATCAAATGACTTTAATGGGGTGATATCACAGAAAGGGGCAGGGCACATGTCAATCAGAAGCTCCCCTGGAAAATGCGTGACAAGGTCAGTAGCATAGCATTCTGACAAGATTAATGTTAATTAAATCTGTCACAAATAAGACAGTGTTGCTAATTGTTATCAAATTATGTTTGTAATCTATTCAAGGAACAGAATATGCATTAAAGTATTCAAAATGTATTTCAGTGTTTTTTTTTTCAAAATTTTTTTTTAGTTGTCCCACCCACTTTATCAAATAGGATTGAGAATGTGGTACAGCATGCTTTGGGTTATCTGGGATAGTCATTTAAGTTCATTAAATGGGGAAAATATGCATTTAGGGTCACATCATATAATTTTATATAACCCTGCTTTGCTGGAGTATAAAATGATAAACTAATTGGATATGGCATATGGTCTGCAGTTGTCAGACAGGAGTTCATGGTACAAATGCAGCCTGTCCCTGCCTGTTTACACTGATTGTGTGGTTAGTCACCAAGCTAGCTGGCCTGTTATCTGGTACTTGGCTCACTGTAGCAACCCAGCTAACGTTGTGAGCTGTTTTGGCTAGCGAGTGCCAGCATGTTACCAGCTAGCTAGCACATAATCAGTTAGCTCTCCAGCCACTTTAGCCTGCCAACTAGCCCCCAAGAGTTAACATCTTGGTCTAATGCCGGTAGACAATGTCTTGTACAGCCCCCCCCACACACACACATGCTCTCTCTCTCTTTCTCTTCATCACTGCCATACTTGATGCTCTCTCCCCCCCCCCCCCCCTCTCTCTCTCTCTCTCTCTCTCTCTCTCTCTCTCTCTCTCTCTCACACACGCACATACACACACACACATACAATATTTTGTAGTTGTTCATCATGTACAAATGTGAGAGTCATTAGTCAGCAAAAATATGACCTATAATTAACTCCATGGAATGTATTACAGAATACAATGGCACTACAGTGTCAGGAGAGGAGAGGGCAACAAAAAGCGAGGAAGAGAGAGAGAGAGGGAAGTGAGAGAAGTACGAAGAAGCTAAACCAATGGAGTGAGACTACAATGAAGGGCACTATAGCTGAGTACAGGGAGCTGGTGGGGGCAGGAACTAGGGTCCCTCAGCTTCATTTTTTGGCCAAGGCTTGGAATGTTCCAAAGTCGACCCTTCAGTGAAGAGTCAAAGGCACAGGGGACCACATGCACACAACTGGGAGGAAGCCCTTTATCTCCCAAGAAGATGAAAATATCATCGCAGAGCTTGTGAAGACAGTTGGGAAAGGGGTTTCCCCTAAGGATGGAAGATATCCAGAACGTCGCGTTCCAATTCACTCAAAAAAAAGAAAAAAAAGGGGGGGGATAAAGGGCTTTCTGAAACCAAGCAAGCTGGCTACACCTGGTTTCAGGGGTTTCTGAAGCGGAACCCTAACCTGAGCAGAAAGCCTGAGGGTCTTTCCGCTTCCAGAGCAGCCGGCCTCAAACGCCTGGTAGTTATGAGGTGGTTCAGTGATTATGAAGATATCATTAAGTCCCTGGGCTTAGAAAATGCGTCGGACCATATTTTGAACTGCAGTGAGATGGTTCTGCAGGACCACTTCCTCTCCTCCAGGGTGGTTGCCAAGTTTGGGGGAACATGTTTCAAGGTCACTGCTGATGAGAAAGAAGAGACCACCATCTTGCTAGTTTGAATGCTGCCGATGGGTATGGCACCATGATGATTATATTCAAGGGCAAATGGCTGAAGGCCGAGTGGCTCCTGGGGTGTCACCATGGTGAAAATGTCTGACAACGGGTTGATTAACAGTTAGTTGTTTTTTGAGTGGGGGAGGTAATTCGTCTTGTAAAGCCTGTCAAGAGATGGCCCACATCCACATGGTCTTCTGCTTGATGGACACAGCTCCCACGTTTATAACATGGAGTATTTAAACCCAATGAAGGACAACAATGTCTATGTCCTTGGCCTACCATCACTCACCACACAATACCTCCAGTCATCAGACAGGGCTCTCTTCAAGAGCCTCGAGCATTACTGGAGGCTGGAGTGTAGGACCATCACCAGGGAGAGTCGGAGGACGAGGCTAGACAGAATCTTGTTTTTGGCAGTCTTTTCAAAGGTCTGGAGCAAGGCAGCAACCCCTTCGAATGCCATGTTTGGCTTTTGGGGCAGTGTAGTCTACCCATTGAACCCAGCTCACATTGACGCTGCCTTCTTGGCGCCAAGTGAAACGAGGGAGAGAGAGAGCATAAAGAGAGTCCATCTAGTGTCCCATCAACCAATCACCCTCCACAGGATATTTTGCTCCTCACCTCCATCCTAAGAGCCACCCCCTGCATGGCCCTGTGCAGGCAACCGTGTGCTCTCCTTACCTACTTCCTTGAGGCCCACTCCTTGCAGGACCCTGTGCAGGCAGCTGTGGACCCTCCTCACCTCCGTTCTGAGGCCCACCCCTTGCAGGACTCTGTGGCACATGGGGTTGAGGTGGAGATGGCAGTGGTAGGCCTACAGGTTGTGCAGGAAGCAGCAGTCTCATTTAAGGACTTGGTCCAGGTTGCAGTCCAAGAAAGACCAACTGCCATCTTGAAGAGATCAAAACTGCTGTCCATTAATTTCACAAGCAATGAACATTTCGCCTATATTCAGGGGAAGGGCAAGGGAAAAGGGCCAACGCCAAATCCCTAGAAGAAGAAGAAGAAGAAGAAGAAGAAGAAGAAGAAGGAGGAGGAGGAGAAGCCATGTACCATCTGCCACCATGCATATTGAGACAGAGACAATCCCAAAAGCACAGAAGAGTGGCTGTCCTGTGGGGCCTGCAGCCATTGGTATCACAAAACATGTGCAGAAGATCATGGTGCGATAGATGATGATGGGTCTCTAAGGACTGTTTGTTCCCTGAGTAGCCTCAATTTAAATAGAATGGAGAACTTAATGAATAACCAAATAAATAATCCATTAATCTAATTGTTGCTTGCTGTTGATGTAATTTTAGTTGATTTTGTAAAAATGTTACACAATTTTAATAGGTTTTAAATACATTTAAATGAATTAACATAGTAGATCTATTTATCCTGTATAGAGATAGAACGTATTTTTTCCTGATATTTTCTTTATTTAGGCTAGCTGTTTCTGAAAACAATATTATGGCTTTTTTATATGTTTATATGAATTAATTACATCTCTAAGAAAATTAATTTTCTTATTCAGCTTTCTGTAATTGTTATTTTTTCATAATTTATTTTAAAAATATTGATATCGAACTTGGCATATATAAAGTAAGGCGATTTGGGCTTTTTTTTTTAAAATTTATTTGAATCTAATACAAGTGTCCCAGATTACAAAGTGACCTGTCCCAGATTATCAAATTCAGGCAGATTTTTTTCTTTTTTTTGGCACAAAGAGCACTAATAGGTGTGGCATATCAACTCTGGTTATGATATCTACATTTTTTCTTCTGGTGTGTTTAGAGGGGATTTCAGAAAGGTGTAACTTGTTGATCTAATGAGTCAAGTAGATATCGGAATAAATCGAAGAAGTCAAAATTACAAAAAAATGTCCCAGATTACCCGAATTCACCTATTTGGAAGTACTGAAGCAAAACAAACATGAATGAATGACTGAATTAGTTGTGGTGTGGTGAAACTAAGCAAAGGCAAACCGAGTCTGGCGAAGGCAGACCTCAAGATGATAAGACAGTTTGGAGATCTGGGGATTGATAGGCGTGCTATCGAAGTTCAAACTCAATATTCTGTAATTTCTGCTGGATTCCAGCATCACCATTTTGATTGGCTGCACTGGCTGCCAATCACTGGCACTTTGAAATCTCGTTACAGGGCGGTCACGTCACAACACATGGCACATGTTTGTTTTCGGCAGCATTTTTCAGCTTCAACCAAAGAAAGTTTCAGCTTTCGTCTCGGTGTTGACGCAAGTCTGTGTAAGTTTTTTGGTGTGAAATGGGTAGAGGAGTCCATACAAGTTGTGTTATAGACCCGTGGTAAAGGCTGAGGCAAACAAAACCTCTGTCAAAGTAAAACCCTGCCAGGAGGTGCAAAGTAAAAAACAAAACAAAAACAAAGTAAACCCCCCCCCCAAAAAAAATCTTTTTGTTCTTGAAAGACTTCAACGTTGGTGTTTTCTCACCACAGTTTGTCTCCCATTTCTACTCCCCCCCCCCCCTCACCTAGTGGCATTAGCCAGTCTCTCACACCATCTATCTGGCTATACGCGTTACCTTTCAGCTGTTTTTAGCAGGGGGGATTAACATAGCATTAACAGCTTACACCGTCTTCCTCTGTTGGTCTCTTACTTTTATGTAATTTCCCCCCCCCCTCCTCTCCTCCCCGAACCTTTCGCTTGTCAGAGTTAAAATTGAGGATTTGATTTTCCGTGCAACATCAGAGCACAGCCAAAATGAAGACGCCATGGTTATGTTAAGAGACATTTCACAGGGGGCTGAGAGAGGGCGGGGGACGGGGAGGGGGGGGGGACTGCTTTGACTGAGACACGAAGAAGCACCGCACAGCGCCCCAGAGGACCCAGCCTAGTGTCTGATGTTGATTTAGCTGCAGAGCGCCGGTTATTCCCGCACGCCACCGAATGTAGTTAAAGCTGTGTTGAATTAATTTGGCAGGGGCTCGGAAAAAAAAAAAAGGAGACAGAGGGAAAAACAAATTTTATGGGAGAAGACACGGGGAGGGGGTTGGGGGAGGATGGCAATGGCGATTTATAAAGCCATCAAAAGTCAACATGCTCCTTCAGGGGGACACAAAGAAATGGATTTATTATGAGATGCACACGTAAAGCAATCCGTAGAAGAAACCCCCTCCCCCTGCAAAAATGCATCTAACGCAAGCAGAACTACTCCTGTCGACCACCCAACACAAACCATTAACATCCATGAAAGTGCAGCCCCTGTCCTGGCTCGCAGAAAGGGCTCGGTATTCAAAAAGAGCATCAGTATTCTGTTTTTTTCAAACCATGCTACCAGGATGGTCTTAAGGAGGGCGTGACATGAATCCCTATAACTCACTGTGTGATGAACCCATAACCAGGGGTGATTGTGCGTGGTGTTTTAACAACGCTGACATTATGTTTAGTTGAGAGAGAGGTCAAAGATCATGTCACGAGGGTCGGATGGAGACATTTAGCATGTCTGATCAGAAATTAGGACACTGCGTCCACCTCATCACCGCCATGCGAATGAGCTTTTCAGGTGAGCGTCGCTGAGATTTCCGTATACTTAGCCAGTCTGTGTGCTCAGGTGTGACCTTTTGGCCCGTGCTCGTTTGGTTATGTTTTGTGTTACAAATGTCAAACTTTGAAACCAGCGAAGCTAATTTATCAGACTTACTTTATTTGGGCTGCTGCTGCACAGTTGATGTGTAAACATTCATTGAGTATAATTGTTCAAACTTGCATTTGTTTTGGGAGGCGGGCATTAAAAAAACTGCAGTCCGGGTAGCATAGCAGTCTATTCCAATACCTACCAACACGGGGATCACCGGTTCGAATCCCCGTGTAACCTGCGGCTTGGTCGGGCGTCCCTACAGACACAATTGGCCGTGTCTGCGAGTGGGAAGCCGGATGTGGGTGTGTGTCCTGGTCGCTGCACTAGCGCTTCCTCTGGTCAGTCGGGGCGCCTGTTCGAGGGGGAGGGGGAACTGGGGGGAATAGCGTGATCCTCCCACGTGCTACGTCCCCCCGGTGAAACTCCTCACTGTCAGGTGAAAAGAAGCGTCTGGCGACTCCACATGTATCGGAGGAGGCATGTGGTAGTCTGCAGCCCTCCCCGGATCGGCAGAGAGGGTGGAGCAGCGACCGGGACGGCCCGGAAGAGTGGGGCAATTGGCCAAGTACATTTGGGGAGAAAAAGGGGGAAAAAAATCCCCCCCAGAAAAAACAAAAAAACAAAACTGCAGACAGTAAAAAGTCGAAGATTCATTTGGGGCCAGTAAGAAAACATTGTGTGTAACTGTCAGTTACCTCATTCTGTTTTTGTAAGCAGTTTATTTCTATATTCAATAAAATGATGGATCATGCTTGTTCTCGAGTATCTACTTGATTTGGTGTGATTTATCTTTGTAGTACTCTGCCCCCCGGCCCCCCATACACACACACACACTCTCACACACACACACTCACACACTCCTCCCTGCTAACAGTCACCCCGTCCTTTAAGGTTGCTTGCATGCACATATCCTCTTTACGGCCTGTTTGCGTCAGTGAACCCCACCACCAGCCGTGTTTAATTGCTCCCGATGCAGCATGTTTTAAGATCCCCTGGGCCAGACCAGTATGCATGGCTGCCCAGGGGTGACATCTGCCCCGTCTGTCCATCCATCTCTATCCATCCGCCCTCCTCCTTGGTTGCACCAGCCGCACATCAGCATCTGCACACATGCTTCGGAAGATCTGGCTTTGATCTGGCGTCCCCTGTAGGAAAACCTCTCAGCACATCGCGTATCTGGGGGTCTCCCCACAGTCAGGCAGAAAGATTACGCGTCTGTCTTGTTTCACTACCCATGTTTCCATCAAAGCATTTTAACACACATCATCAAGTGTTGCATTAGTGAAGCTGAATGGAAGCTGCAAAATTTGTCGAAACGTCCTTATCGTTGCAGAAAAACAAATTATTATGCTTGCTAGAAGTGGGTTTTTCTTGTGTCAAAAAGAAAAAAGAAAAAAATGCACTGGAAATGCATTTGTCGGATATAAAAAAAAATGAAATGAGAATAGAATTGAATCGGATGATTAACTGTTTCTTCATCTTAATTGGTCCGTCTTTCTCATGCATGTCAAGTATGGACATTTGACGTAGGATATGTAAAACTACGTACAGGGTTTATTTGCTCAAAAAGAAATGATGGAAACGCATCTAATTCAGCGCAGTGGTTAGCACGGTCACCTCACAGCAAGAAGGTCCTGGGTTCGAGCTCCAGGGTAGTCCAACCTTGGGGGCCATCTACTGTGTGGAGTTTGCACATTCTCCCCGTGTCTGTGTGGGTTTCCTCCAGGTTCCCCCGGTTTCCTCCCACAGTCCAAAGACATTTAGGTCAGGGGAATCGGCCATACTAAATTGTCCCTAGGTGTGTGTGTGTGTGTGTGTGTGTGGGCCCTGTATGATGGCCTGGCGGCCTGTCCAGGGTGTCGCCCCGCCTGCTGCCCAGTGACTGCTGGGATAGGCTTCAGCATCCCCATGACCCTGAGTAGTATAAGCGGTTTGGATAATGGATAAATGAACACACCTAAGTCAAATTATTTCTTGTGCTTTTAGAAAGTTCATTTTAAATTCACTTGAAAATTGGATGGAAACATGACTACTACTACTACTGCTACTACTACTACTACTTTCGGCTGATCCTGTTAGGGGTCGCCGCAGCAGATCATCCGTTTCCATTTCTTCCTGTCCTCTGCATCTTCATCTGTCACACCAGCCACCTGCATGTCCTCCCTCACCACATCCATAAACCTCCTCTTTTCCTCTCCCCTGGCAGCTCCATATTCAGCATCCTTCTCCCAATATACCCAGCATCTCTCCTCCACACATGTCCAAGCCATCTCAATCTTGCCTCTCTTGCTTTGTCTCCAAACCGTCCAACTTGAGCTGTCCCTCTAATATAATCCTGTCCTTCTTCATCACTCCCAATGAAAAGTTTATCGTCTTCAACTCTGCCAGCTCCTCCCCCTGTCTTCTCATCAGTGCCACTGTCTCCAAACCATATAACATAGCTGGTCTCACAACCATCTTGTAAACCTTCCCTTTAACTCTTGCTGGTACCCTTCTGTCGCAAATCACTCCTGACACACTTCTCCTCCCACTCCACCCTGCCTGCACTCTCTTCTTCACCTCTCTACTGCACTCCCCGTTACTTTGGACAGTTGAACCCAAGTATTTAAACTCATACATGTTCGTCACCTCTACTCCTTGCATCCTCACTGTCCTCCCTCTCATTCACGCATAGGTATTCTGTCTTGCTCTTACTGTCTTTCATTCCTCTTCTCTCCAGTGTATACCTCCACCTCCACCTCCACCTTTTTTTGGCTGGGTTAATCATGATGATCCTCAGTGGCTGGGTTAAACAACATGGATGGAAACATGACTGCTGTTGTAAAATGCTGGACCTGTACACATGCACATCAAAATTCAGCTGTTTAATGAACTGTTCATGATCAATATCAGTTTGAATGCTGGATAAGCATACATTGTGTGAATGGATAGTAGATGCCTTATTTGATACCCCTTCCCCTACTGTCACCAAAGCTGTGTGGTGATCTCAGTTTGGATATATTTTGGATTTCCGTGGCATGGCGGTAAAAAACAAGTCTCGGCTGTTTGCAGTGGGTCTCCTGCTCTTCCTCGTGAAACCTCCAGTGACTTCCCTAGCATAGGTCAGAGGTCACCGGTGCTCATACTTTGCAACAAGCTGGAGCTGATTGCTCTCGTTTTTCCCTCCCCCTAGAAAGGCTGAGCACCACAAACAGAGCTCCCTGTGAGAAAACAAATTGGCTGCCCAGTGACTCCTGTCACTTCCAGCACTCTTTAAAAGCCAGAATCACTTCCCCTTTATGGACACCGAATTCCTGCACCCTGTGTGCGTGTGTGTGCGTGCGTGTGTGTGTGTGTGTGTGTGTGTGTGTGTGTGTGTGTGTGTGTGTGTGTGTGTGTGTGTGTGTGTGTGTGTGTGTGTTGTGGTGGTGGATTGGGGGGGGGCAATTTCAGTGCTACACAAGTGGGATATCTTTATCATTCAGGATTGAGTAGAGGTTGGTTGGGTGCACTGTGTGTAAGTGTGTGTGTGTGTGTGTGTGTGTGTGTGTGTGTGTGTGTGTGTGTGTAGGCGGGAGAAAACATGGCATGAAATGAAACATCTGTCTTCCTCCCTGCATTGCTCTGGGGGCTAAGGAGACATTTATAGCAAGCAGCAAAGCAACGGTTACGTTTGTCATGTAAGTTATAAGAGGCGCACAGTATAGTCGTTACTTCCGTGTCTCAACTAACCCCGTAACCCTCCTAATCTTGTCAGAAGCCATGTACAACGTCCCCGTAAGCGTTGCGGCACTTCATGGCGCGGGGTATAAAACTGCAATCATTAGGGCCAGCAACGCACAACAGACATAGGTGCCAGATTCATTATGACACGACGAGGCCTCGTGCCACCGTTGGTGTCGTTATTTATTTATTTGCTAACACGCGACTGCATGCGCAGGACGGCGAGTCAATTTGTTGGCTTTGGAAATCCCAGGGGACCTTTTCTGAACGCGTCGCGTCAGCGGTAATTGCCGTAGACGTATGAGACAACAACCTTCCCTCGTCCCTCCTCCTCCTCCTCCTCCCTGCGCCTGACAGCCTCCCCCCTCCCCTCCTCCCCTCGTCCTCCTCCTCCTCCTCCCCTCCAGTGGCAATGACACTAAGTGCACCCCTGTGTTCTGCTCCGCACGGCTCCTCTGAGGATCTATTCTAAATAGGCTTTGACAAAACGACTTTTTGTTATGGACTCCCAACGATCAGATCTGTCCATATTTTGACAGGATGACATTTTGTCAGTAAACAGAGTGGGAAGGAAAGGAAAGGGAATTAAAAAAAAAAGAAAAAGTCTCCTCCTCCTCCTTCTCGTCCTCCTCCCATTAGGCTTGCTGATCTTGTTGAGTCCGCCGAATGACGAGGGAAATGAAAGACCGAGGGTTTTCCTTGGCAGGAACGTAGAGGGCAAAAGTGATTCAGGAAAAAAAAACAAAAAACTTTTCAGACTAAAAAGGGTCTAAAGTGAACCTGAGAGTGGACATGAGCGGGGTCGGGGCATTAGAAGCGAGGGTGGGGCACGTGGGCGGTTGGCGGGGGAAGAATCATGTACCTCAATCCGACTCCCACTCACAAGACGGAGGACTTTCCTCACCTTTTAATTAAAACACGGGGGGCTGAGTGGCGCCAGAGGCCCAGTGCCCTTAATGAGGTACTGTAAGGTCAACGGAGAAAGCCGTTCTGCTGTTTGAAAAGAGACGGCCTGGATGGAGTGAGAAGGAACGAGCGAGGGGGCAGGATGTTTGGGGCTTTTATCAGCTTGGGTTACCTCCAGTGGGTCTTTTTTAAAGCGCTGCGTGCAGCATATTGAAGTCTTTGTTAGGTATGAAAAAAAAAGCGGAGATGTAGAGAAAAGCAAACGAACACGGTTTGAAAAATAAATTGGAAAAAACAGCAATGTACAGCTGTCAACCCGTTTTCCAGTCTTCAGACTTCTTGTGGTAGCGTGTTATTACTGTCCTATGGTGTTAGAGAGGGAGGGCGTGTTCTCTCATAACCCCGCAGGACCATATTTATACAGCTTATTGTGTCTGGTGGCCAATTAGCTTCATCTATACCTTGCTTTTGCTGAGAGAGGTTTTGACTTCGGACGCTTTTTTTTTTGGACCCCCCCCCCTTTTCTGCTGCTCCACCCCCCTCTGCCGATCCGGGGAGGGCTGCAGACTACCACATGCCTCCTCCGATACATGTGGAGTCGCCAGCCGCTTCTTTTCACCTGACAGTGATGACTTTCGCCAGGGGAACGTAGCACATGGGAGGATCATGCTAATCCCCCCGAGTTACCCCCCCCCCGAACAGGTGCCCCGACTGACCAGAGGAGGCGCTAGTGCAGTGACCAGGACACATACAAACATCCGGCTTCCCACCCGCAGACACGGCCAATTGTGTGCCTGACCAAGTGGGAGGTAACACGGGGATTCGAACCGCCGATCCCTGTGTTGGTAGGCAACTGCCACGCCATCTGGACGCCCGACCTCGGACACATTTGACAACCGACACTGACAAAGTTCAAGTTTTTCTATTCGTAGAGACACACACATAATGATGACTATATGTTTTTGCAAAGCATACAGTGAGAAGACCGGACACACACATTCTCCCTCCATAATTGCGTGAAAACACAAATTCTAACTTTCCAGTTAACATTACAGACTCATGTTATGTGCTCCAGTGCTGTTCACCCTTTCCTCCCGCTCCGTCATCCTTATGGCACCATCCCTGCGTTATCGGAGGACTCGGGGCCCCACCTCGAAAATCTGTCACAATGGTCAAATCATTGCCAAACTGAGGTTCAAAGTTGTGCGATGTGTACCCGGCATTACGGGATTGTGTTTTTATGAAAACTGCTTACATGGAAAGATCCAACCTTCAGCATTAGCATTGCCAGGCACAGAATTTATACAGACAGCAGAAAACACTGCTCAGAGTGTGTGTGTGTGGCGGGGGGGGGGGGGGGGGGAGGCAGTGTCGTATTAAAAAAAAACTATTTAAAAACGTGTTTGCTGTCGGGCATTGTGTGTGTCAGAATCGGCTACCGGGGGTGGTTGGTGTGTGAGTGTATGTATGTTTCGAAGGGGTGGGTGGGTGGGGGGGGAGGGGTAGAGTGATTTATTGTCTTTACGGGGCTCAGCAACAAGTCAGCTGTTAATGTTTTGACCAGGTGGCCAGGGACAAAGAGGGCATTCCCCCACAAGAGAAGGGCTGGATTCAAACTGTGTGCATGTGTTTGTGTAAGTGTGTGTGTGTGTGTGTGTGTGTGTGTGTGTGTGTTAATGTCAACGTGTACCTAGTTTAGCGGTCTCCACAAGGACACGAGGAGTCAAGCCGCTCTTACCCAGCCCTCAGCGACAATTGCGCTGCAGTCCTATGCATACGTTGACTGCGGCATGCGGCGGCCATTTCCTCTAAACGTGTCAATAGGATGCTGCTCTCGCATCCCGCATCCCAGAAGATTGATAATGAAGGATTGGCTCATTAACAGGGCCTATTAGCCATGTCCACATGTGCAGTCCCACAAGTGGGAAGAACACTCGCTGAATGGACACACTACAGTATGAAGACTAATTGCCTCTGAAGACAGAGTCTGTATTTTCTCCTCTAGGGCCCACAAGCGGGCTGTAAGTTGGCAATAATTGCTGATCATTTACTGATTTCCATGCAAAGTGACGTGCACGTACGAAAGTTCCTTCACATCACATCAGCCGACTTACTTTCCAGTGCCTGAAGTTGTGATTTCGGGCCATTGCCCCCTACTTTTGTTCCCTCAACTTTTAAACTCGCATCAGGAGAGCAGTCACTTTTATTTTAAGTCTCAAGCACAAATTTAGTTAGAGTGACAAGCAAATCCTGTGTGACAAATTGGTACCCAACTATAAAAAAAAAAAAAAAAAGGTGATCCAAACTGGAAGGGAAAAAAAGCACCATACCGCGTTGTGGCAAAACCTCCGGACAGTGAATGTCATTCATACCAGATTAAGTTTTTCTAATCATAGATTTTGTGTCAACCATACTGAAAAACAAAGAAACACCCTTGAACTGTTCATTAGAAAGGCAGATATACTGTTCAAGAGGTATACAGCTGTGCAAATCTTTATTTATTTATTATGTCAATACTGAATGTGCGCTACCCGAGTTTCTGTGTCTCATTGACTTTTACAAGCAAGCGGAGCCTTTTTTTTTTGGCATGTGGGTTGTTTGAATTCGACCTCTGACTCGGCTGAGCCCCAAAAACATCGGATATCAAATTTCCCACAGAAGAAGAGCAGTGGTGATGAGAAAGAAAGAAAGAAGAGGAAAGGAAGAAGAGAGAAGGAAGGGGTTTTTCTGTGACAGACTGTGAGTAACCGGTGGTCTGGCCATATCAACATATGGCCACCAAGCTGCAGACGCGCTGAGGCCGAGACATCCATTTGGTCACTGGCAGTTCAGATGTGAGGCTGACAAATGTCGCTGTCAGGATGTAACGCGCGTTTGTGGTGCTGGACAGTTGTGTGCTGCAGAGTATCAGGATGTGACCGCTCTCTGAGAAGACAGGGGCTAATAACTGGACTGCCTTATAGTGTGACCAATAGTTAAACAATATGGGGGGGGGGGGCGGGGAGAGACCTATCTGAAAATGTTTGAGTGCATCTAAAAATATATGCTATTGTACGACGTTAGAGATTCTGTGTCATTTTATAAATTAACCCTGTAATCCTTGTTGGTAAGAAAATTGGCTAAATGTTTTTTTTTTTGCACCCCCACCACCTCTCCCCTGTAGTCTCTCACTGGGTATTTATTGCCCGTGCAGTTTCATTCAAGGTAGGATTTCACAGAAACACCATTGACAGAGGTGCAAGTGAGACGTGCTTCATCACCTTTGACTTGTTCAAACAAACCAGTCTTTTGATAAGGTTTTAGGTGTGTCAGATGAGTTAGCTTGCGTTTCTGGGTTGTTCGGTTAGCTGGAAACATGATTCAGATGAGCGTAGCTTAGCTCTGTTGAACCGGTGTGAAAGAGTCTGTTTTACGACCAGGTTATCAAGTAATGATCATGTATTATGATCATTATGTGTTATGATCGTCGATATGTAACATTAGCTGCTCAATTGGAACTGTGCAGTCAATACGATACTAGACCGACTGCCAGTCATAAACTTGATAAGACAGAGATTGCGTGTTGTTCTCTTCACAGCAAAGTCACACAACAGTTGTGCGTCACGTCTATGATGATTCTGTGTCCTTGTTAAACTGGGACTCTGACACAGTTGTAATAACCAGCAAGGTTGCTGTCAAGCAACGCAGGACACACTTCCCGGTAAAGAATTTGCCTCAGAAAATTTGCTATTTTGCCCTTTTTCTTCTTTTTTTAATTCTGGCTTCTACCGAGCTAATCCCCCCCCCCCTTTCTTTCTTCCCAATTGTATCTGGCCAATTACCCCACTCTTCCGAGCCTTCCCGGTCGCTGTTCCTCCCCCTCTGCCGATCCGGAGAGGGCTGCAGACTACCACACGCCTCCTCCCATTCATGTGGAGTTGCCAGCCTTTTCTTTTCACCCGACAGTGAGGAGTTTCACCAGAGGGATATAGCGCGTGGGAGGAAAACACTTATCCCCCTCCCCCCCGAACAGGCTCCCTGGGCGACCAGAGGAGGCGCTAGTGCACCAACCAGGACACATACCCACATCAATTGTGTCTGTAGGGACACCCGACCAAGTCGGAGGTAACACGGGGATTCGAACCGGGAGAAAAACGCTATAAAAAATGCAGCTTGATTGATTGACTGATTGATCCCCGTGTTGGTAGGCAATGGAATAGCCCGCTATGCTACCCTTGCGCCCCCCTACCGAGCTCATCTTGCGAGATGAGAACGGTGGTGTGTGGTCATCGATTCAGGTCCCAGATGTGGCTGCGTGGGTTTGCTGTTGGAGCCACTGCTCTTAGTTTTGAGGAGTGTGTGAGCAGCACAGCCAGTCTCTCATATTAACCTGACGCGGTTTGTCGGTGGTGCCGGGAAAACGTGACAGAAGAGGATCAAATCCGAGAGATACTGAACAGTAGGACGAGAGCGGTGGGGTGGGGGCGGGTTCGACTGTACTCGAGCTGAACCTAAAGCCCCCTCCTCACATTAGACACAATACAGTAAAGTGATGAAAGAAGACTCGAGCCTTTTTTTTCCTTTCCCAGTTTGACAGGTATGATAAATAACAAGCCATGTCTTGTCAGTATATCAAGTGTTTAAAGGGGGGGGGGGGGGAAGAGGGCTTTTCCTTTTTTCCCCCTTGTCCGGGAATGACTGAAAGTTGGAAAAGGTGATTCTGATTTTCCCTCCAAATTCGCCGTGATGGCTTAGACACATGAGAAGTCATCCTACTGCGTGAGTGCACAAGTGAGACAAGACCTTGTCATCCAGGATCCCCCCCCCCCCCGCGGTAATTTATGACGTCCGTTCTGGGCCTGTCATTACCTCACCACCAATACCCCCCGCTCCCCCTCCGCCACCCCATCTGTGAAGAGAGACACGCGAGATAATTAATGCGTTTGTGAGTCCTCGCACTTCCCTGACACACTTGACTCTGTTTAACAAATGATACCCCATATTTTCCCATTCATTATAGTGTCATTAAGACATATATTAATTCCCCCCGCTGCTTTAACCTTTTAGCCCGCATTACCACAGGGGCTCCCTCGCCATGGCTAGCCCCGGCCCCTTGTACTACACCCGCTCACACGTTGTACCACTTAAATTAAAGAGCCATCCGTGGGCCGTTATGCAATAAGCCTGTTTAAAAATAAACGAGGACAACACTCTTGATGGCGAACGCCAGCGCCTGCCCAGAAAAGCAAGGAGCGTTTTACTGATTAGATAGAGCGCATGAAAGTCAAAACTTCAGAGGAGGTGTTAAGTACTTCTTGCCTGCAGGTACAAGGAAAGACTGTACTCCCTAACAAGAAAAAAGCCAGCTACCGTGCATTGACCCAGTTTGAAGTCTTCACTCGAAGGAGCATCGGTACGGGATGCTCTATTTAAACACTTGGTTGTACTGAATTAAGGCACTTTTTTTTTTTAACAGCCTTACAGACGGTGAACGGGCTGGCAGCCACACATACACATACCAAGGCCCGTGGTGCGGTGTGTGTGTGTGTGTGTTAGCGGGTGGTTGGGTGGGTGTCACAGAAAAGTAGCGTTATTTTTTCTTTTTTGGAAGAGTAATTTATTACTGCTTATTCATTTACCAGGATCAGTCCTGCTGTGTGTGTAATAGAGCAGATCTCTTCATTTCCCCCATTGTGATAAATGCCCATTTTCGGATTCCGTAAGTGATCCGACTGACACAGAGGGGTACCTTTTCACAGACCACATGCCGGCTCGGCGACCCGCCAAGCATACAGTAGCACCCTGGTGCACACACACGCCGAGGTGGGAGGGTAGCTGTCGGGGGCTGTGATTGCTCTTGAATGTTGGACACTGGCAATGGGAGAGGAAAAATTGAAGATGCGTCCCCTTATTGTGTGTGTGTGTGTGTTCATGTGTGTGTCTGTGTGTGTGTGTGTGTGTGTGTGTGTGTGTGTGTGTGTGTGTGTGTGTGTGTGTGTGTGTGTGTGTGTCGCCAGCTTGAATTGGGCTGGGACCACTAATGCTTCACTAGCTTAAATGCTCATTTATAACCAGTGGGCAACATTAAACAAGGTAGGTCCGAGGTCTGATCTCCCATTCCCTATTCATGCCTTAATCATAGCAGACTAAAAACCTAATCTGTCTCCAGATCAGTGGCCAGGGACCCATTTTATCTACCCCCCCTAAACATATTGTGCGGGAGCCCATTTGCTGTAAATTGCTGCTATTAATCGCCGGCTCAAACAGGCACTTGTGCTATGTTTGGGTGTAGGAGTTCAGGCTTTCCTTGGGAACTTTAATGAGTATCGCTACCTTTTCAGGAGGTCTCAGTGATAAAGGAGCATATATAGTCCACACTGGCAATAAACAATTAATCACATGTTTTGAATTTACTTTATGACCAGAGGCCAGAACCCCCACCCCCGAGAGTATTTCATGTGCCTTTTCTTGTCCTTGAGTTTTTGGCTTGTTCTAACTTGGACGTGAAGATCTGCAGTGTGACCCTGGCTGTATTCTCATGATATGGGACTTTTTAATCTTTATTCAAGAAGTTAAGAGTGCACCACAAAACTAAACGGAAGTGGGTGTCTGGGTAGCATGGCAGTCTATTCCGTTGCCTACCAACACGAGGATCGCCATTTCGAATCCCTGTGTTACCTCCGGTTTGGTCGGGCGTCCCTACGGACACAGTTGGCCATGTCTGCGGGTGGGAAGCCGGATGTTGGTATGTGTCCTGGTCGCTGCACTAGCGCCTCTGATCGATCAGGGCGCCTGTTCGGGGGGGAGGGGCAACTGGGGGAATAGTGTGATCCTCCTATGCGCCAAGTCCCCCTGGTGAAACTCCTCACTGTCAGGTGAAAAGAAGTGGCTGGCGACTCCACATGTATCGGAAGAGGCATGTGGTAGTCTGCAGCCCTCCCCGGATCGGCAGAGGGGGTGGAGCAGCGACTGGGACGGCTCGGAAGAGTGGGGTAATTGGTCAAGTACAACTGGGGAGCCCAAATCAGACCTGCTTTTTGCATACATTGGCATTCTACTTGCTAAGTAGATAGGACCTCATTTTTTCTACTTTTTATCATTTTGGGAAGAAATAAGCATGTTCCTAGACAAGCTTAATTAGAACATATCTATTGAAGGCACTAACCTATTGTGTGTATTTATTTACTAATACACAGGATCTAATGTTTACTAATTATGTTAATAATAAGGGGGTTATACAGAGAGGCCCAATTCAACCAAACACACTTTCCCCTATACATTTAAGGACAGTACATCAGCCACTGTCATCATAGATCTCCATACATCCAGTTCTGAATGGCTTAGTTGGCTATCATACAAACAGACAACCACAAAGTGTGCCAAGATAAGTATTTCACTGGGGTTGTCAAGCGAGCGCCTTAGTGAGTTCTGGCATCCCAGAACTACCCCACTCCATATCCACGTCCATGCCCTTTGCCTGCCATTGTCGTGCAAGTTATTTTTAACATATACAAGAGTCCTATCCCATATGCACCATTTATATATGCCCAGCAGTAATCCCTAACTGTTCATCTGCACCAAATGGGCTCAATGGCCACTTTCCATCTCCAGTAATTGCCACCAGCATTGCACGGACCTATCTGGTCACTAACCCCACTGGAGACATTAATTCATGCTCAGAGGCACTGGTTTTGTATGGGCCTCCAAGATGGTTGCCATCCATCCCTAACTACTTAGGCCAGCACCGGTGATAGAGATAAATATAGATATATCCATGTCTACATTTGTCTTTCTTTCTCTTGTTTATATGTTGATGTGCGTGTGTCTGTTTATATACTATGTATGAAATTACACATATAAGACTGATAGGATACTTATGTAATTGCCATTTGAATGGTACACAGAGTTCAACTGCGTTCAGTTTTATTAAAAGCACCAGCATGAATTTGCATCTGTGGTCTTTGCCCTCAATACACAGTCTGTGTTCTCGCCTTGTTATTTTCTAGCCTACCTGTCTGGAGCACAGTGTGTGCTGCTTGGGTGTACAGATCTTCCTCTCCATCTTCTTCTGCTTGACTGAGTTAATGATGAAATTAAAAGCATAGTTATCTGTGCCTCTGAAAGTTTAATTGGATTTTCTGGACTTTTTGGGGGAATTTTTTTTTGAACTTTATAGAAAGTAGGCTCCCTTAGCCAGTGATTCATTTAGCACCGGGGAAATCAGCATCAGCATCAGAATCAGCTTTATTGGCCAAGTGTGATTATGCATATGAGGAATTGGACTCTGGTTTACAGCAGCTTCCAGTAATTACATATACCACTCACACACACATACACAAGAAAGAAAAACATAAGAAATAAATGGAGTAATAAATAAGAATGTGTGCACAACATGGTATGTCACCACTATACAGAGTTTTGTTATGGCTGAATAATTTGGAACTTATTATGCTTATATATTATATACCAATATATCATATTATATACTAAAATATATACTATATATCTGTTAGCATATAATGATATACTATAGTATATACTTGTTATAATTATAACAATAATTTATAACCAGTATACAGCAGTTGTATGTGTATTTACGATCCATTCTTTACCAAGCTAGAGACCAAAACACAAACTGATGATGGCTTTTAAGCATAATACGGATCAATATTGTCTGAAACCAAAAGGACTACAGAGTTGGCAACTTCTTCAGTATTTGTGGAGTTGTCGTATGAAGCCGTATTGGCAAATCTCACCGATTTCCAATATCACAAAAAAATCACTTGAATTGAGTTTTGGAACTGGTTTTCACTTTTTATGTTGGGTTAGCATAACTTTTTCAAAAGGTAGATCCCCCCCCCCATCTTGTGTCTTGATAGCTACACGCTATCATAGAAATAACCTTGCCCTTCATAAGATCATAATTTTACCCCTGCAGAATCCCTCCGATGTCTATGCCAGTCTATCTAAATTTAGCATTCCCAAACTGATTGATTTTTGTTTAGGAAATCTTATATGCCTCAAGTCTGTACCTCCCTTGATACAAATCTCTCCATCTGGATTTTGTTTTTTGGGGGAGGGGGGGGGGGTTGCCTTTTTTTTTTTTTTGCCCCTGCCCAGTGAAATCACTTCATCCAGATTTCATAAAGGGACAGTTATTACTTACTGTCACCACAGCTTTGGTGCTTCACTGTCCATATGGGAATATGATGCCATGTTTGGTACAGCCCCACTATATAATTCATCCAAGGTGTGCTAGTGCCACACATCACTACATCTATTATTCATCGCTAAGATGTCTCTTGTAAATGACCATAAATAAACTGGTGGGTGTGAGACACAGTTTGGCAAACTGCCTCATACTCTGTAGCCATCAACCCCCCCCCCCCATCCCCTCTTCAGTTTGAAGGGGGTTTCTTTGTGGTCATAGCTCGGAAGACAGCTGGACAGTTCATGGTCATTCTGTCCGTCAACAGACGCCTCAGTGTTTTCGCCCAAAGCACATTAACCCTAGCCTGTTTTTTTCCCCTCCTTTTTTCTTTTCATTCTCCTCCCCCTCCTCTCAAAGATTTTACCAGCAAACTGCTTTAACAGCATTAACACACTCACCACACCAGTAAGCTAGCTAGGCTCCTTCTCTTGGTGCCTGACGCAAAGGCTGTGCGCCACCTTGTATATGTGCACGTGTGCACATGCCACATCCGGCTTCAGAGGATCCTTGACAGTATCACGCAACCAATAAAAGACCACCTGTTCCAGTGCACTAATCTAATCCGGCCTTGAGCCGTCTCGACGACATTCCCTCCAGTGTCACGTTCCCTTGCCCCCACCCCTACCTCCGCCACCACCACCACCTCTCTGTGGCAAAAGCCGGGCCGAGTTGTTAACAGAGCACCCCTGACACACAATGTGACAATTTCACGCCCAGCCTCTAATCCAGCTGACACGGCTATCGAAGCTCCTTTAATTGCCCTGTAAAAAAATTTTCTTCTTCTTTTTTTAAACATGCGGAGAAATAGAAAGCAGTCAGATGTGTTCCTGCGCCTATACTTGTCTGTCAAGCCGCCTGTCACACTCCTATGATTAATGTATTCCCAGGAACACGTGTTTTTATTCGGGGGGGGGTATGCCTTTCTCCAGACGAGAGAGGCTGCTCTGTGAAGACCCTATCACGTTTTCTTTCTTCTCACCGAGGGACTGATGTTGCACACAGAAAACACATTCCAGAAACGACTAGTTAAATTCATCTTTTAGGGTTGTTGAATCAACTTGTCTCCGTTTAATACAGTTTTCTCTCAGGGCACTTTTGGAGCAGGGTTGAAGTGTACCAAATTGAGATATAGATTTTTCTGTCTCCTTGAGCTGGAAGTAAGATCACTTGAAGAGTTTGTGAAAGAGTCAGGTCAGGGATCATTCTCTTCTCTGATCTGTCCTTCTTTTTCAGTGTTAAACTTAAATATGGTATCCCTCTAAACACCTAACATGAATGCAAAAGATGTAAGCATAGCAGACTTCCTAATAAGATTCAATGTTTTAAAACGCAACAAATCTGATACATAACTTAAAGATGCACTTTTAACATGGGATCAGGAAGTAATAGTAATTGTGAAAGTAGCTTGTCTATCTTAGTATTATCCTTGGATTTATTTTTCTCATAGTCATGAGTATGCAGTGGACATGAGGGCCGTCATCATGAATGTACTAGTCTCAGGAAAAAAATAATGAAGGTGGGTGGTTTGTACCAGTCCACTTTTCTTTTACCGATTCGGTCAGTCCTTAAACTGGATGTGTCCATAAAAGCAACTAGCTGCCATTTTGTTACAAGTGAGGATGATATCACTGCCTAACACGGCACTCTGCATCTCTCACACATACTGGATATGTCAAGATGAATGAAGTACTGCAATGTTTATTTAAATCCTGTTTGGTACAAAGGCCCATTTTGGATTCTGACTGTAGTTTGAGGCAAGAGCTGCCTGGATTAAATGCAGAAACCGACACTCAAATACTTTCCCCAATCTCATTCTCACTGGGGGTTTTACAGGGGTGACTAGCTACCCCCCCCCCCCCCGAGGCCTCTTGCAGATCAATACCAGGAATCAGGCCATTACACTCTTTTGAAAGCGCTACGTGCACAATCGATATGTTATTATTTTTCATCTGCTGGCTGTATTTAATACCCTTATTATTTCTCCCCCCACTGGATGGGGAGGGTGCTTTTCCAGGTCTTCAGTGGTCCAGTGAACATGTCCCCCACCCCATTCCATCTCAACTTGAGTTGTTTTTTTTTTTGTGTCTGTCTGGAGTAGTTCCTTATTTGCGTGGCACGGGCCGTGTTTGTACAGTGTGTGTAACTGTCTACTTATGTGAGCATTGTTTGGGGTCCTCCAGGATTGCGTTGGCGTTGCTCGTCAGAGTGTTTGGTCTCCTCGGATTGAGAGGAAGCGTTTTGCTTTCTCTGCAAGTGCAGCTGAATAAATCGCTGTGGTGGAAGTTTTGAGGACATGGAACGCCGGCTCGAGAGAGCGTGTGGTTCAAAGTTAATTTCATGCGCAACACACACATTTGTACATGGCATTGTTAGTTTTTAGATAAGCAACGTCGTCATTGTTGACGGTAAAGATGATTGACAGCCGTGGCCAGAGGTGAACTACAGGATTGTGATTGTTGATTAATTGCCCGTCACAGCGCTATGTTTGAGTGTGTACATAATGTTAAATATCCACGACTTGGACATGTTTGCAAGGGCAACGTCGAATCGTGACATATGTGTTCAGGTGTATGTTTTTCCTTAATCTTTATGGCAAATCACAGCAAGATCAAATGCGCATTAACTCTGCTGCAATAAAGCACTTGATGTATGCCAGAGCTGCCGCGAACCAGGTGTGATTGGAAGATCACGCGCGACACATGCTGTGTCCGAAATGTATGGAGCGAATTAACCGGTAACGCTCATTTTAATATAAATGAGCTCTCTTATAACGATGTGAAGGTTCCCTTGGCACAGCAGGGAGACCAACGTGGGGAGAGGGAACGGAAGGGCCCAGTTAGCAAATGACAGGTTGGTGATAAATCATGAGTAATTAAACACTTTGAAAATATATGGACCACAGAAGGGGGGGGGTTGGCTGTAAAGAGGTTGGTGGGTGAAATTGTTGCCCATCTTGGTGGTCCGTTAATGAACACGAAGGAAATTATTTCGACTGTGTGCTGTCCTAGGCTTTGCAGCAATCTTGCTGATCAGATAGCCTAGAGCTAAGCCCCTATATTCATTAACCAGAGACTCGTTATGATAGATCTGTCCTGTTTCACCACTTAAAATCCCTTTTCTGTGTGTATCCGAGCCCAGGCCATTTCATGTGGCTCCCAGTCCACGTGAAAGATTAATTGCTCCTGATCGAATTCGTCAAGCAAATGCTGCACAGGTTGTAATAGACTCAAAAGATGAGAATGGGTTTTGGGGAAGGGGGCGGTGGAGGTGGTGGTGGTGGTGGTGGGGGGGTGATGTGCAGAGGCTCTTGTTATCTTGTCGCTCTTGTTCTCGGTGCGGGAAATTTAATTCTTTGCCATGTTTGTACTTTCCGCCGGTTTGGAGAGCAAGTCTTCAATGTCAAGCTGTGGTGCGGACGAAGGCTGTATACATGGCGCGCTATCACAAAGTAGCAATTGAAGTGGAGGCCATGGACTGGCTCATTGGGAAGGAGTATAAATCAGAGAGGACAAGTGACAGAGATTAATGCCGGCCCAGCCCACAGAATAACACTCCCATCCTACTCCAACCTCAACCTACAACAACTTCCTGATAAAGCCGCCAATGTGACACCATGCATGGTACAATAATAGAAATGCATTACTCAAAAGCCCTTTGAGACGCCCAGATAGGAGCAAGGTGCAAGAGGAGAGATGCAGCAGACTACCTGGGCAAATTAATATTTTTATGTCCTGCATGGGACAATGGCGTTCTTTTAGACGGTACGGATGAGGTTTGGAGGGTTTATGGCTCCTTTTCAAAGTCGTTCTTGGAGGAGTGGCGCTCTGTACGCTCATGTTAATGTACCTCGGTTGACACCAGTCTCCATGATAAACTTTCACTTATGTAGACTGTGGGTTTTACAGAAATTAATTTCACATTTCCTATGGGAAAGCCAAATTCTTCGAGCAATGCAAAAGTTATTGTGTATTGTCATGTCAGTTGCCTACTCAGCAGTGGGTTTTCATCATATAGTACATGTGTAAAGTGTTCGAGAGTATTGGACTGTAAAAAAGTCTTTTGAAAAGGATTTTATTTCCAAACAGGTTGTGACTTTTTTCTTTAGTCAAGAACACCAGCAAATTATGTCTCAGTTTAAATATAAATGAAATCTTGATCTAATTGTCCAACTCCTGTTTTATATCTGTATTTTCTTTGTTGTTTTTTTTATTTATTTTTTATTTTTTTGGCTTTTGTTTTCCCCTCTTTTTCTCCCCAATTGTACTTGGCCATTTACCCCACTCTTCCAAGCCGTCCCGGTCGCTGCTCCACCCCCTCTGCCGATCCGGGGAGGGCTGCAGGCTACCTCATGCCTCCTATGATACACGTGGAGTTGCCAGCCGCTTCTTTTCACCTGACAGTGAGGAGTTTCACCAGGCAGACGTAGCACATGGGAGGATCACGCTATTCCCCCCAGTTCCCCCTCCCTCCCTCCCTAACAGGCGCCCCGACTGACCAGAGGAGGCGCTAGTGCAGCAACCAGGACACATACCCACATTCAGCTTCCCACCCGCAGACACAGCCAATTGTGTTTGTAGGGATGCCCGACCAAACCGGAGGTAACACGGGGATTCAAACCAGTGATCCCCGTGTTGGTAGGCAAAGGAAAAGACTGCTATGCTACCTGGATGCCCCTTTTTTTTTATTTTGCATAGTATCAAGTGTAGATTTATGTTGGAAGAGACTGTTTTATTGAATCTGAGTATCTTGCCTCCCCTTTTCTTTGTTGCTAGGCTGGCTTGAGACAAATCTTCCCAGGAGACTCAAAGGATTGTTTTCAAAATTTGAATTTGCATGTGTCTCCAATCTCACAGCTTTTGCATATATGCTATGAATATCCCTCAGCCTTGTAATTTGAGCATCATTCCCATAAATCTCCCCTGATGGTAATGTAATTTTGCTCCTGACTTATTTGCTACTGAAAAAAAGGAGGAAGTGTGTGCGGCTATTCTCTGAGTAGTGTGGCAGTGGGCAGTGCCATCAGGCAGCGTTCCATCGGCCTGAAAATGAAGTGCCATGCTGTCGAACACACTCTCTCTCTCTCTCTCTCTCTCTCTCTCTCTCTCTCTCTCTCTCTCTCTCTCTCTCTCTCTCTCTCTCTCTCTCTCTCTCTCTCTCTCTCTCTCACTCGCTCTCGCAAAACTATACTTGTGGGGCCCCCTCATTGACTACATTCATTTCCTAGCCCTTAACCCTAACCTTAACCACGCAAACTACATGCCTAACCCTAACCCTTACCCTAACCTTAACCTAACCCTAATTCTAACCTTAACCCTAAAACCAAGTCCTAACCCTAAAATAGACCCTTTTACTTGTGGGGCCCCATAAAATAGACCCACAACAAGTTAGGTGGTTTCTGGTTTTTCTATCATAACGGGGACCAAATGTCCCCATTAGGATAGAAAAACATGGTACACACACACACACACACACACACACACACACACACACACACACACACATGTTCCGCACTGAACAAAGACAACGTTGCATTTGATCCAGCAGAACTCGCAACCTCTCCTCTCTTACAACTGCAATTTGACTTTCTTCTCTTGCTTTTATTTACAGGGGGTCTCTGCCCCCCCCCCGACTATTCAGAGCCATCCATTATGCTCTTCCTCGCTTTAATTTCGTGGGCAAATTTAATTTCCAAATGAAAACCATGCCTTTTTAAATACAAGCTGGCAAAGATAAATGTGCATTTGTGCTGTGTGTGTTTGGAAAAAAGCAGCCTCCTTTTGTTGAGACTGAGAGATTGTAGCCCCGCAGGCAGGGGGCACAATGAGATATGGAGTTTCATGGCATCCCTAGGTAAGCAGAGAGTAATGTCACTGCTCACTGTCCTGCTGTACCTGGCTTACTCAACAACGGCGCTTGTGTAGTGTGTCACCTTGTACAGTGGTGTGAAAAAGTGTTTGCCCCCTCCCTGATATCTTATTTTTTTGCATGTTTGTCACACTTAAATGTTTCAGATCATCAAACAAATTTAAATATTAGACAAAGATAACACAAGTAAACACAAAATGCAGTTTTTTAATGAAGGTTTTTATTATTAAGGGAAAAGAAAAATCCAAACCTACATGGCCCTTTGTGAAAAAGTGATTGCCCCCCCCCCCTGTTAAAACATAAAGTGTGGTTTATCACATCTTTGGAAAGCTGAGTTCAATTTCTCTAGCCATACCCAGGCCTGATTACTGCCACACCTCTTCTCAATCAAGAAATCACTTAAATAGGACCTGCCTGATAAAGTGAAGTAGACCAAAAGATCCTCAAAAGCTAGATATCATGCTGCGCTCCAAAGAAATTCAGGAACAAATGAGAAACAAAGTAATTGAGCTCTATCAGTCTGCAAAAGGTTATAAAGCCCTTTCTAAAGCTTTGGGACTCCAGCGAACCACAGTGAGAGCAATTATCCACAAATGGCGAAAACATGGAACAGTGGTGAACCTTCCCAGGAGTGGCTGGCTGACCAAAATTACCCCAAGAGCACAGCGACGACTCATCCAAGAGGTCACAAAAGACCCAACAACAACATCCAAAGACCTGCAGGCCTCACTTGCCTTAGTTAAGGTCAGTGTTCATGACTCCACCATAAGAAAGAGACTGGGCAAAAATGGCCTGCATGGCAGAGTTCCAAGACGAAAACCACTGCTGAGCAAAAAGAGCATAAAGGCTCATCTCAGTTTTGCCAGAAAACATCTTGATGATCCCCAAGACTTTTGGGAAAATACTCTGTGGACTGACGAGACTAAAGTTGAACTTTTTGGAAGGTGTGTGTCCCATTACATCTGGCGTAAAAGGAACACAACATTTCAGAAAAGGAACATCATACCAACAGTAAAATATGGTGGTGGTAGTGTGATGGTCTGGGGCTGTTTTGCTGCTTCAGGACCTGGAAGACTTGCTGTGGTAAATGGAACCATGAATTCTGCTGTCTACCAAAAAATCCTGAAGGAGAATGTCCGGCCATCTGTTCGTGACCTCAAGCTGAAGCGCACTCGGGTTCTGCAGCAGGACAATGATCCAAAACACACCAGCAAGTCCACCTCTAAATGGCTTAAGAAAAACAAAATGAAGACTTTGGAGTGGCCTAGTCAAAGTCCTGACCTGAATCCGATTGAGATGCTGTGGCATGACCTTAAAAAGGTGGTTCATGCTCGAAAACCCTCCAATGTGGCTGAATTACAACAATTCTGCAAAGATGAGTGGGCCAAAATTCCTCCACAGCACTGTAAAAGACTCATTGCCATTTATCGCAAATGCTTGATTGCAGTTGTTGCTGCTAAGGGTGGCCCAACCAGTTATTAGGTTTAGGGGGCAATCACTTTTTCACACAGGACCATGTAGCTTTGGATTTTTTCCCCCCCTTAATAATAAAAACCTTCATTTAAAAACTGCATTTTGTGTTTACTTGTGTTATCTTTGTCTAATATTTAAATTTGTTTGATGATCTGAAACATTTAAGTGTGACAAACATGCAAAAAAATAAGAAATCAGGAAGGGGGCAAACACTTTTTCACACCACTGTATGTCCAAGTCAAATTTTGCCGATGTTTTTGTGCATGTGCAGTCAGCACTGACGGGTAATTTGGTCGATTGAAGCAATAAAATCCTTACTGCATACTATATTGATGGAGAAATCAGTGTTCTCCTGCTCGTGCCGCATTTCTGACAGTGCCTGCTCGTATCAGAATTCATTGCGCCCATGTATCGTCGTCCATAAAATCTTCCATACTAATGTTGTGGGATGTCATTTCCGCCATTGGAAATCTAGATTAGCTGAGAGAATGGGATGTGATTTTCGAGAGGCATCTTTCGAGCTAAACTAGGCTGTAGTTTTTCTATGCACCAAAGGACATCACGATACATCACTTGGCAGACAGGGAAAAAAAACAAAAAACAGTTTCACTGCTGCCCTAGAGATACATACAGAAACGATAGATAGAGACAAGGCTGAAAATTGGCAAATGTGGCCTCTAAATGTATGCAGAGTTCAATAAATGAATTTGGCACTGGTATAATTTCTTTATTCCTCATGGGCCACAATATAGATGGGGTAAGTGAAACTTTGCCACCCTCACATCTACGGTTTGACAGCTCCCTATAGGTGTTGACATGTGCAATGTGAAGCAGGCAGTGGGACACACGATATGTACTCAAAATATATATCCTCTTATTTAGGTGGGCTGACCATCAAGGGGGCATGATTTGCTCGGTTGACTGTAAATTAGACTCTCTGGCTCCACCGTGAGTCCTGCACCTGAGCTAGCTATTGTTTCACATCATTGATTATGACTCTTTAACATGAGCTATTCCTAAATCTCTCAAAAGATCACCCCGGGCACCGTCCACATGGCCCGTATCCCATTTATTGCTGGTGGAGCAGCTCTAGACTATATCTGGTAATCATTTATTCCAGAAAAAGTCGTTCTGTTTTATTTTCTTTGAAAGTGTTCACCTTCCTAGATCTAATCATACATGCTTAGCACATGTTGATATAAATTTAGAACTGATTTTTTGTTTTGTTTTAAATAATCTGGGCCCATTTTCAGACTGCCATAGAGACTAATTTAACTTGTTTGGTGAATTGAAATTGTTGAAAGAAGAAAACAGTAAAGACAGATACAAAGTACAACTGTAAACTGAACGATATGGAATCATTGTCACAAGTTTGTCATTGAAAGTAGAACAACGATTGACTGCAAAATTTCAGTTGAGTTGCTAATGTTGCGTGTTATTTACAGCATATCCTGTCTGGATGCTTAAAGAACACATATCATGCTTTTTGGGGTTTTCCCCTCTCCTTCAGTGTGTTATATAGCTGGGAGGCGCATGTAAAACATCTGCAGAGTTACAAAACCCAAAGTCCATGCCAAAGGGAGAGTTATCCTCTCTGACAGAAAACACTGCCTGAAACGTCTCGTTTCTAGTCCAGCGTTTCCCTCCATTACTTATCTACGTTACTATATAACACATTTTCATAATGCCCGCCTAGCTGCGGGTTTGGCCCGCCCTCAAACAAAGGTAGGTAGAGTGGAAGCCAGGAAGTTTGGTTGGTGTGTATCGTAATGTTGAGAAGACATTATGTGCTTCAGTGCAACTTCCAAAATTCCTTTTTGCCACTATTCTTCAGCAGTACAATCCCAACTTTTTAATGAGTCCCCTTTATATAAGCAATGACTGCTTCCTGAACCGGGCACAGCTCAATGCTGGATTTTTAGTTTGTTTGCCTTTCCTAAAGAAGAAAGCACCAGGCAGCGCTGGATACAGTTTCTTTTCTCGGGCAAACAACAGCTTTATGCAAACGTGTTTGATTGTTCCCGCCACTTCACCGAGGACTCGTTCGTCAACAGAGCCCAGTATGAAGCTGGATTTAGGGCTAGGCTAGTGCTAAAAGACGGGGCTGTTCCACCTGTAAAGGGCCGTGTTGAGTCAGAAGCGCAAACTGTAGATGTTTGTCTTGTATTGATAATCGGACCAAATGGTTTGTGAATGCAGTTTCAGTGCAGTGGGCATACACAATGAAGCTGACGTTATTCAGGGAGCTAACGGCGATCTGCTCAAAACAATACAGCCGTGCAGCGAGCAGTCAGATTAGGGTTGCCAACTCCTTGAAATGGAAATAAGGAACAGGGGACAGGGACGGGGGTTTGATGGACGGGGCGGCGCGGACATAACAAATATAATGTGCCTTACACTATACACACACACACACACATATATATATATATATTTATATATAATAAGGAACGATTCCTTATTTTAAGGAATGGTTGGCAACCCTAAGTCAGATATATGCCTTGATTTCAACCCTATCCGCTCAAAATCATGTCTTCATTTTCACAACCACCGAGGATAAATGTCACCATCCTCCAAACACAATTTTTTTCAGGTAATAATCAATCAGCTATAATTTTTCTTACCAAAAGCAGTTATGTGCAAATGAAGATATTCCAAGCCAAACACCTGTTGAATTACGGTCTTCTTGGTGAATGTATGTATACGTTCTTGCAACAGTTTACTCGAGTAGTATTGTATGCTTTTAATATACTCCAGCATACAAATAACCTACAATGGAGGGAGATAACTATACAGTCGTTTGGCGACAGCAGAATAACACTTTACTAGCCTTTATTTCTTGACAGCATGTGTTTTCCTCTTCAGTCGGCATTTTAGCACATTTCCCACTTGTACACCAATTAACACCAGCATATATAGAACATTTATTACAAGGTTTGTGATTGAAAGACTAAATCTACCGTTATGTCAGACAATAAGAAGGCAATGAGCATAATGTTTACCAGAGATCTTCTTCTTCCTCTTCTTCTTCTTCTTTTGGCTTGTTCCCTGTTTCCCAGGGGTTGCCACAACGGATTTGATAGTTTTCATCGGTGCCCTATGAGGGCACAGCACTGATGGCGGTCTTGTCAATTCGCATATTGATTTGGCAAAATGTTATGTCGGATGCCCTTCCTGACACAGCCACTAACCCTATGGACGGGGGCGCTGGTAAAGTGCTAATATCTGCTAATGTCGTATTCTGCTGTGTCTGTCTCGTAAAGTCTGTCTCGTAAAGTGCGGGATCGTATTCGGGCTCGACCATGTATTGATGGATTTGAGAAGTTGTCATTTCCAATCAAGAACAAGAAGCTATCTTACTTAGTAGGTTTATAGTTATATACAACATTGTTAATCCCAGACACCGACGCCGGGTGGTAACGCGTTGCTAAAAGGGCGGCGGTCATTAAACATGGTACATTTCGGGCCCCACAAGGCTTTTGAGCCCCATACTCATGGTGGGCTCCGGGTCTTTGTGCCCCACCAAGTAAGAAACACGAGTGCACACACACACACACACACACACACACACACACACACACACACACACACACACACACACACACACAATCACTTACAAGGAGCTGTGGTCATATCCCACAGCAAGGTGGGTGAGGCTGAAGGATCGATGTCTCAGAGCTTGGCTTGGTGTGATTCTCTGGTCGGCATCCAGGTTGAGCATTCTTTTGAGCAAGTCAACAAACGCCTGGATGTCTTCTTCCTCATGTTCATCATCCACCTCAGGTTGGTACTGGATGTAGAGATGACAAGTCAGTTAAATTAAAAAAGAAAAAAAAATGCATGGCTCATGTTAAAGGAGCAAAATTACTAAAATAATAATAAACGGGTGCCAGTGGTATCACTTATCTTCAACAGGACATCTAGGGAGCCCAGCTAAATCTGCTGGGGCACCTGCAATTTTGCTTGATACTTATTTAATGTGGCCCTGTGATGGCCTGGGGGCTGGTCCAGGGTGTCTCCCCACCTCCCGCCCAATGACTGGTGGGATAGGCTCCAGCATCCTCGTGACCCTGATTGGGATAAGCAGTTTTGGATAATGGATGGATGGATAGATGGTTTATAGTTTGCTTACGGAACCTGCTACACTGGTGTAGTATTGACCTCTGTTTCTCTGTTGAGATCTGTTCCCCCTACCCAGACGAAAGCGTTCGCATGGAAACAGGTTAGCTATTGGTTATGATTAAACTATGGTAATCATTAGGTTAAGCTTGGGGTTAGGCTGAAGTTAGGTTAAGGTTAGGGCTAGGTTGAGGTTAGGTTAAGGTTAATCATGCGTCCTGGTGTTGTATGAAACTCTGGCTAGGGGGAAACAGATCTCAAAGGTGAAACAGGGTTCGATACAACACCGGCAAGAGGATGAGGCAGTGCTCACAAGCATTGGGTGCTGCCTCCTCGGCAGGCTTCCGGAAGTTGTCCGATCAGAAGAAAGTGGGCTTTTAAGGAAGGGGGGGGGCTTAAAGAGAAAATAGCCCAAACAGCCCGTTTCAGACAGGATGAACTGAGGGGCTGCAAAGGTACCAGGACAAGATAAATAAGGATTTTTTTTAACTGTGAATCATGCAGAGCTACTCTCGTGGAGCCCCAGGATAAAAACGTACAGCTGAAATGAGCACGATAGGGCCACTTTAATGTCGATTGTAACGCAGATGCTTTCAAACCGATTCAGCAGGCCTAAAGTTAGCTCATCTGACTCATGTTTTTAGCTAACCAATAACCCAGGAAAGCAAGCTGACACATCAGAAACACGTAAAACGTTTTATCAAAATCTTGATTTGTTTGAACTCGTTAAAGGTGACGGAGGACATCTTACTTGTATCTCTATCAATGGTGTTTCTGTGAGATCCTAGCTCAAATTAAATCGCAAGGGCAATACCAAGTGGCAGAATGTGAGGGGGAGGCGGTGGGGGTGTATAACAATTAAATATGGCCAATTTTCTTAGCAATGAGGTTTGTCTTGTTAATTTAAAAAAGAAAAATGCAAAATCTTTAGAGTCTTACAATTGCATATATATTTTTAGATGTCCTTGCTCACAACATTTTTGGAGGGGTTGCAGCCCCCCCCCCCCCAATCCACACAGATGATACAGTTAAACTTGAGGTGTAACTTTCTGAGAGTCTGCTCAGGAAGAGAGGCGAGCAGACATGTGGGAGGCCCGGCCGGCTCTGATCATGTCGGCGTCGGCAGGATTGTGAAAAGGCATTAATTGGGGAGCATCAGGTTATCAGGCCGAGGAGAAATCTTCACAGAAGTAATCAAACCTTGATGAATTAAAGGAACGTGCTAAGCCCTCGTGTCCGGCGCCGATAGAGCTGACCCTCAAGCTTAGGCGATAGCTATGCAAAGATAAAGACTTAAGCGCACACACACACACACATACACACACACACACACACACAAAACAAAACACAAATCCAGGCATTATTAGCATCAGCGGATCAAGCGTCCTCAGAACAGAATAGAAATGCAGATGGCAACAGAAATGGAGCAAAGACGCCGGAGTGGAATGAAAATGTAATCACTCAAGCACTTAGGAGGCTTTTGAGAGGATGCTAATGTACCGGCCCTCTTTGATAAATTACAACTGTCAGACTCGAAATATCTTAAAGGTTGATTTGGTGGTATGATTTGGATGATGAAAACAACACGATTTGATGTATTTGTTCAGATGGAGGGGCTGGTGCTTTAGATACTTCACTAGCGAAGGAGATGGTTGCCTTTGAATTGACAGTCTTAATAATTAGTTGATCTCACGGGTGGATCAAGACTCGCCTCGCGTTTGATGTTGTCAAATTATCCTTACTCTGTTTTATCTGCCTTGGCGTTTTCATCTGAAGCAAATGAAGTTGAATACACATAAATAGTGACCTGCCTTTGATTGTGTATGAGCTATTTATAAAGGTATAGATGATGCAGTTAAGACCTAAAAGGCTAGTTTTTATTCGAGATTTAGTTCTGATGTTCATGAAGTTTGACACTTTAACTTAACCCTACGTACCTTATTTCTCATATTTAAGTATATATAACCTTCCTCAAGAGCACAGCTCTATACACATCATATCAGAAATGCAAACAATATTAGAAGCTATATTTGCATTGTAAATATGGGGAACTTCAGAATTTGCCTTTTCTCTTTCTTACTTTGACAACAGCGAATCCTGAAAGTCTGAAAATCAGCCTCAATCCCACTTCACGTGTCTGAGCATGAAGAAGGACAGAGGACATCAGGCAGTTAAAATCACCCTTTTTTAAAATCTAATCTCTTCATCTATCTACTTATCTACCACCGGGGACAGCTTTTCATTAAAAACAAAACAAAAAACCTTAATTTTGAGCTCTTGCAGGGAGATACTATGCCAATACATATGTTCACTATCTATATCAGATCTTATGCTGTTTACAGCCCCCCCCCACCACACACACACAAAATGCTTTTTTTCCTCTCTCCATTGATAAATAAGTTATTCGTTATTTATTTTTTTGAACGATGGAGTAAGGTTACATAATATTAACTGTCATACTTACCATGGTTGGAGACACTCCCTATACCCCTGCTGAATTTTTTACCAGGTAGGATGAACACTGGTGCAGCGGTAAACACGTTCCTACTCAAACAGGAAGTGGCATTGAAACATGATAACAACGTGGGGGGGCTTCTGCTGGAAAGGTCATCTACCAGTCCTTTTTTTAATCATTAATTAATTTATTATTATCTTGGATTTTTCCCCCTTTTACTCCCCAAATGTACTTGGTTAATTACCCCACTTTTCCGAGCCATTCCGGTCGCTGCTCCACCCCGTCTGCCGATCCAGGAGGTCTGCAGACTACCACATGCCTCCTCCGATACATGTAGAGTCACCAGCCGCGTCTTTTCACCTGACAGTGAGGAGTTTTACCAGGCGGATGTAACACATGGGAGGATCCTGCTATTCCCCCCAGTTCCCCCTCCCCCGAACAGGTGCCCCAACCAACCAAAGGAGGCGCTAGTGCAGTGACCAGGACACATACCCACATCAGGCTTCCCACGCAGACACGGCAATTGTGTCTGGAGCGACGCCCTACCAAGCCAGAGGTAACACGAGGATTCAAACCGGCAAGGCCCATGTTGGTAGGCAACGGAATAGACCGCCACGCCACCCAGAGGCCCCATGTCATCTAACAATTCTACAATTAATGTTATTGCACCACAGTGTTCCCATATAGTTTGATGTGGTTTTAATGCGTTAGCTTAACCTGCGTTTACTCAGATTCGATGATGCCACGTTTACAAAGGTGGGGGCGGTTCACTGCTCAGCTGATGGCACACAAGCTACACCTTGTTTGTGGTTCTCACCGTTAAAGGGAGTGACAGGGGCATCACACATGTCAGATTTAAGGTTGTACATTGAAGTGGAGGGAGGAAAAGGGCGGGAAGGATGAGGAGGAATACAGCAGAAGCGTGTGCTTGCCTGTTCGCTGCACGGCGTTGATACGCAGTATATTGGTAAGGGCTCTCTGCACGGTCTGCCTTCAGCGAGCTCTCAGGGCACATTAGCTCCAGGTTCATCGGCCAGCTACTGTGTGGCGACGGCGGGGGGGTGTGATGAAGAGGAGTGCATAGCTCTTTAATGCCGCTTCTGCCAGTGTGTCTCTCTTTCACCCGTCTACACTGCCGTCATGCTGTCCCTTCTCCTTGCTGTTTAGCACTTAGTGTCCTCTTTCCTCTCACACATACACACACATTCCCTTCCAGCCACACACTCCCCGTTTCTCTCCCCGTCTTTCTATTTACTTCTCTTCTCTAAATCCCCCCCTTTCATTTTTTTTCCTTTCTTTTTTTGTTGTTGTTCCCAGCGCTGTCTCCCTACCTTTTGTGCGGTGTCTCTGTCCCCTGATTAGATTTGGCCCCCTCGCTATCAGATTTGGCCCCGTCTGTGGCGCTGCGTTACTGCGGCTCGCCGAGTGCCTTGGGAGGGCTCGCCGTCTTGTGTTGCTCCGGCAGTAACCTGGTTAGTCGTGCTTAGGATGTCACCAATGGTTTGACTTACAGCCACACACCCGCTTGGGATCTGCTCGGGCTGCCGCCGCCGCCGCAGTCTAACGACAACAACAACAATGACAACGACTACAACATCAACAACAAAAGGAGGAAAGCAAAACATCCACAGAAAAATTATTATGGAAATTGTTTTTCCTCTCTCTCGCTCATTTCTTTTTACTTGTATTATGTGTAGCTCTGCCACACTTGTCCACAGGCATGTGTGTGTGTGTGTGTGTGTGTGTGTGTGTGTGTGTGTGTGTGTGTGTGTGTGTGTGTGTGTGTGTGTGTGTGTGTGTGTGTGTGTGTGTGTGTGTGTGTGTGTGTGCGTGCGTGTGTTTTTGTGAGGGAGAGGGATTATAGAAACATTTGTCTTTGTTCCTGTGATCATTAGTAGAAAGTGGGAAGAGTGCTTATTATAGAGAGGGAGTGAAAGAGAGTAGCACTGCAGAGGAGAGCGTGCATAATTCTACGTTATGTAATTAGTCTGCATGATTATTTACAGAATATTGGCATGTTGGCATTTAATTTTATTTAAGATGCTGGCTGTATTGGGGCGTAGTCAAGGCATGGAGATGAGATGCCTTATTTATACATACTTTCGCCCCCGAAATAATTCGAATCAATCCATAGGGCTGGTATTTGCGTTAAATAATCACAATCACAACCCACTATATCAAACAAAATGGCTGGGATTAGCATCTCAAACACAACTGTGCAGCCCTCCAATTTCCTTGCATGTTTTTTTTTAATGTCTTCTCTGATCTCCATCTGTATACAGATGTGCTCACATGCTTGTGTGTGTGTGTGTGTGTGTGTGTGCGCGCACGCGTGCGTGTGTGTCTGGCGAAATTAACCGCGGCACATCTTGTCTGCTACTTGAGCTGAAGGTTCCTCCAGTAATTAAAGCAACACCTGAGGTAGTGCGGTGCTGATTTGATGAGGGTTCCCGAAGATGAAGATGAAGGCTTGATACAGCAAAAAAAAGACCATTATATCACTGGCTTATTGCACAATTGTGCATTCCTCCTACGGGAGCTGGGCTTGTGTTTTTGTTTTTTTGAGTTTGTTCTTTTTTTTTTTTTACACTTTATTACACACTATCTCTCTTTCCCTCTCTTGCATGCTCTGCCCCCACATTCTCTCTCGCCCTCTCTCTCTCTCTCGCCTGCTCGCTCGCGCACTCTCCTCTCTTCCAGGCTCTTCACAACTTTGACTCCAGCAATACAGGCCTGTCAGCGTTTTCTGCCCTCTCCTTAGTTGTCCCTTTGTTTTCCCTCAGTAACTCTGCACATTTTCTCTCTCTTTTTTCTCCTGGCACAGCTGAAAAGTCTACTTACTCTGAAACAGTCTGGCTATTTCAATGTGGATCTTTTAGCCTTGATGGAGCTTCAGTTTGAGCCAAGGATGCTGTCTGTTGTAGGACTTTCTCCACAGCCTTTTTTTTTTAAAAATAATTTGCTATGGTGCTTTCAACAACCTATATTTAGATTTATACTGGAGGGAAGGGGTCGGGCTTTGTTCCCTTTTATTGTGGCTACATGTCCAAAATAATTATGCCCAGTTTAACTTAATGGGAAACAATTGCGATTTTCAACATTGTCTTTATATATATATATATGTTGTAGGCATAACGCTTCATTGGCAGCCATTATTGCTTCTGTGCATATCTGAAACTGCTGAAACTGAGCATAAAAGTGTCAGACACAATGTGTGACTTCCTATCTTAATACGGCACTCCATGGACTCTACTACAACGACTGTGTGTGGTATTGTTATTCGCACTGTCCAGTGCAGTGTAGCCTATTTCAGTGTATCCCCTGCAAAAGTAGCATCAAATCGGGGAGTAAGCGCTGTAGTTTTCACATTCAGTCCCCAACTGAAGTCTGTTTACACACGACTATGTTGCCAAATACGACAACAACGACGTCGTTACATTCGCAGATGACACCACAGTGATTGGACTAACAAGCGGCAGTGATGAGAGGGCCTATAGGAGGGGAAGTGGAAGATTATCCATATGGTGCCAGGGTAATAACCTCTCTCTAAATGTCAATAAGACAAAAGAAATCATTGTTGACTCTAGCAAGATAAGAGGAAATCAAATTCCTATTTCCATCAGTGGTTCGTCTGTTAAATTTGTGGACAGTTTTAGATGTCTCGGTGTACACACCACAGACACCCGCTCGTGGTCTCTCAACACCAGTTGCATCCTGAAGAAGGCAAAGCAGAGATTGTACTTTCTGAGGCATCTCAAGAGTTTTGGGATGAGTACCAAAACTCTAAGAACTGTTATCTCCGTACCATAGGAAGTGTCTTGACAGGCTGTATCACAGTGTGATTTGGCGGCCTGACAGCTCAGGACTGCAGACTGCTGCAAAGGACTGTAAAGACAGCAGCAAAAATCATTATGGAGCTACCACAACTTCATAATAGTTACACCACCCGCTGCAAAAAGGAAGCCCAAAACATAATTGAGGACACCAGCCACCCCCGTTCATGTTCTGTTCTCGCTCCTTCCATCTCAGAAATGTTAGCAGAGCGTCAAATCACACGTCACCCGTCTCAGTAATAGTTATTTCCACAGGCAGTCAGGTTGCTGAACAGCTGACACACCCATATGCACCTTACATTGTTGTGTTATCATATACTGTATATTGTGTTTATAATGTATGCATTCATGTGTACATAGTCTATGTAGGTCAATAGTGTTTCTTGTTTTTTTGTTTTTTTGGGGGGGGGGTCCTTGTGTCCTTTATATTAAGGCAGAAAGAGCCAAAGCACAAGAATTTAATTAGATTCAAATACACACAACAATACAGATGAACTTGATCTTGAACTTGATTCACCCATTTGTTCACCAATAACACCAGTTGTGGACAATTTCTGCACAATGTTGGTGGCGTTTCAGACACACAGTAGACTGCTTAGTATCATGTATTATGGCTGTTATATATATATATATATATATACATATATATATATACATATATATATATATATATATATATATATATATATATATATATATATATATATATATATATGCCCTTTGATGGCCTGGCAGCCTGTCCAGGGTGTCTTCCTGTCTGCCGCCCAATGGCTGCTGGGATAGGCTCCAGCATCCCCGCGACCCTGAGAAAAGGATAAGCGGTTTGGATAATGGATGGATGGATGGATGGATGGATGGATGGAGATATATATATATATACATACACATTAAGAGAGAGCGAGAGAGCTAGAGAATGAATGTTGAAAAGTATGATTGTCTCTATGCAAGACATAAATTGAAACCTATATACAGAAATAATGACTATTTAAGTTAACTTAATTGTGCTTTCCTTACACTTTGTGTCCATAATTTTCGATAACCTTCCCTTTCTACTGTATCTATCCCTCCTAGCAGTCTTTAATGTCCTCTTTCACTGACTGACTCCATCAACTCCCCTATAAACTGCATATCTTTCGCTCTCCTTGCCCTGACTTCAACTCCCACGCCCTCTCTCTCTCTCACCCCTCCCTCTATCCCTCCCTCGCCTGTCAGCTCACCCTCCCCTGGCCTCATCATCTCAATTCCTTCCCTCTCTCTACCCTCTCTCAGTCTCTCCATTCCCCGCTACTCAGCTATTATGGGTCTTAGTCTCGTCGCCTTCTCTTTTCCATCTCCTTCCCGGTGTACCTGGCTCTCTCTCGCCCCCCCCCCCCTCTCCGCAATGGTGTCGATGTCCTGGCTCTGGCTTCTGTTGGTTGTTGAGCCTGGGTGGGCAATGTGCTGCGTTGGTCTCTGAGGTGTATGTGACCTGCTTTCCACCAAACCCCAACCTCCAGTTGCCTGCTTGCGTCCCCTGTGTTGGACCCTGCCAACGCTGGCAAGGCTCTCAGCTTCAATTCTCCAGCCCCCCTCACAGCATGGGGGGGGGAAATAAACCCTGAATTTACAGCATTGTGCCACTTACTATGGTTGTAACTCAGCCCGTATATTTCCTGTAGGTAAATAAACAGGTTGCCATCGCAAGGATGAGCACTGCTGCAAATATGGCAAACACAGACAATCAGTGTTGCCAGAGTTTCGCTAACAAGCTACCATGAGACAATATGAATTATTGATGTGGAAGCAATCATTAATTTTGCTATTTTAATGTTGCTGTTGTATTTTCTTTTCCTAATGGTTTGCAAGGTGCATGTTATTGTCTTATAATAAGAGAGCTGCATAAAACATTTGCTTAAAATTGGTCCCAGATCAGTAATCGGATTTAACTATTTTATATCTAAAACCCTGGACACCAAATAAAACATTTACAAACCTTTATTTTACTTGTACATGACTAAGTTTGTGTTTTTCCCCCCCTTTATCCATTATTGTTTTCATTTTTCTCAAACACTGTGAGGGCGTGGTCTGTTCCTCATTAATATTCATGATCTGACCTTTGAGTGACATGTGCAAGCAAGGGTTGGTGGTAAGAGTGGGCGGGGCTTCATATTTTGATGGTTTGATCTGACAGGCTGTGTGTAAACGAGTGCGTCTGATGACACCAGACAAAAAAGATTGATTGAGAGAAGCTACATTAGGGGAAGCTCTTTTAAATAGATAAACATAAAAACTGAATTCCACCTTTTATCCTTTTATTCAGTAGGAAAAGACGGTACAAAATACGATAATCAAAGTAGTAAGATGTTGGAAAGTATTATTGTTTCAATTTCAGTCCGACTTTAAAATCGTTTTGAAGAATTGTGCTACGTCCACACATCCTCGCCCTAGTCATAGCAGATTTATTCATCCTTTGATTGTTCCTTCTTTTCCTTCTTTTGATCTCTCTCTCTCTCTCTCTCTCTCTCTCTCTCTCTCTCTCTCTCTCTCTCTCTCTCTCTCTCTCTCTCTCTCTCTCTCTCTCTTCCTCCGTTGCATATCCCCTGTTTTATTTGCAGAATAAGGGTGTTGGGGTCTTTCCTGTACCCGAGACACTCTTGTTTTCTTGTTATTGTTGCTGATGTGCATCTATTGATATTAAAAGTCTCTGTGCAGTCCCTCCAGTAAGCAGCCGCCCACGTTAGTGTGCAGACACTTATATAATGTGTAATGTAAACCTAGGCAGGACACACACACACACACACACACACACACGCGCACACATGCACACACACACACACACACACAGGTTCATAAAAGGTTCAGTTCATTACTGATTTTGAAGGCTGACTATGACAGTAGTCGGATGTAACCCAGCTCATTATGTCATTCCCCTTAGCATGTCTGCACATTAGAGGTCTGCAAGCTCAACGGATCCCGACACGCCGAGTCGATTTGGGCCAGGCTTAGGCCACATTTTTTTTTCCGGGCTCGGGTCGGACTCGGCCTCATTTAACTTCCCATATACGTGCAGAGTACACATAGGCCGCTGTGTGAAATATTGTTGCATTGATTATATTATAAATGTTATGAATATTACACATATGCATGCATTACACGTGACAGCTGACCGTGCCGTGTGTGTGTGTGTGTGTGTGTGTGTGTGTGTGTGTGTTTGCATGTGTCAGAGAGGATGTGCATCAGAGAGAGCGTGCATCAGAGACAGTGCACGTCAGAGAGCTTAAAGTGATATTGGTGTCAGTCTGGGGTCAGGCTCGAGCTAAAAAATTGAAGACTTCGTCAGGCTGGGGGCCGGGCCTGGGCTGGAGTTTTTGGCTCGTGCAAATACAAAAGGCTCCTCGTCTCCTGAACACCCGCCACTCACGCTCAGTCCTGATGAGCTGTGGTTGGGATTTTGACGCACGCTGGCCTGCTCTTACCTCAGCCAGTAGGGGGGGTGGGGGAGGGGGGTGCAGTGGGAAGACTCCCTAAAGCTACCCCAGCAAAAAGGTCGACTGCTGTAGCATGAATCCCACGGGATCTTCTGAGTTCTTCTTCTCCTCCTCTCTCTCTCTCGCGCAAGGCTGCTACAACGTGCCCCTGCTTTCACCTCCCCGTTCCCATTTATTTATTTATTTATTTATTTATCTCCACATCCCACCCCGGCTGGTGTTGCGCTACAGAAACAATGTGATCACCTTGGGCGATGCGCGGCTTTGTTGAACAATGAGGCACGCAGGACTTTTTTCAGAGGAGGAATAAACTCAGGCGAGGTGCGCTGGGAATTGGGAGCAGTACATCCTTAATGCCTTTTCTGTGTGTGTGTGTGTTGGGGGGGGGTGTGCCTCTATCGCAGGGCCTATAGGATGCTTACCGGCTAAGGTGGGGGGAGAAAAACATTGATGGTGCGCCTGCCTGCTATGCTAAGTCTGTGCCCCTGCGTCCAGCGCGCGCCGAAGTTGAGGCGAGTGGAGAGGAGGCGTGCAGAGAGGAGGCAATGTCGGTCTGGTGGATAAATTTGGTTTCCCGTGGGAATGTGTAACATAGGGGGGGAAGTCTCAAACCGTGCTCCCCATTAACCTCCGCGCCTACAGATGTAGCCGGCCCCCCCTCCGCATCCCCCGACAGGTGTCGACAGGCGCTAATGTTGCAAGCAACCGTCCTTTATTTCCTGCAAATGAACATTTCCAACATGTATGATGTTTTTGTTTTCTTTTTTTCATTCTTTTTCTGCCCCCCCCCCCTTTAATCCTGAAGTCAGCCACCCCTCGAAGGCACACGCAGATGAAAACAAAATGGCAGAGCCAGGGTTGGTCGCACATGCCAGCGAGGCGTAGGCGCAGTGGACTGGTAGACCACAGGGACGCCACGGAGCCCGAGCATCTGTTTCTCATGCTGCTTTTAATTCACAACTGTCTCCAAACCCCTCCCTGTAAACACATATCCGCTCCTAAGGAAGCACTACCAGCACTCAGGATGTGATAAGACCGTGGCTCTTCTCTCTTTTATTCTGTTTTTTTTTTCGTCATCATGTGGCCCCCAACATTTCTTGGGGGGGGGGGTTCTGTCCAATAAATCTGCCGCCTCGTAATAAAAGTTCTTTTTGCTCAGGACTCCCCAGCGCCGCTTGACCCGGAGAAACAAATTTCACCCCCTGCTCACGCGTTTACCTGTGTTGTTTGTGGTGGTTTTTATTAAACTCATGACCTTCTCAAAGCTCGCCGTCATCTGTTCCTCATCCCCCTTGTCCGTCAGGCTTGTTTGTTCGATAAGCGGTTGGCCAAAGAATAGGCAAAGTGGCACCTTTTGCATCTCGCGCTCTTCGCGTGCCGATTCTGCAAATCCGGCCGGAAGATAAACTCTCACCTCCGGTGCTCATCTGGCAGTCGGTGCATGCCTCCGCTGTGTTTTTCATGTGAGAGCAGTGAGTCATAGCGCCAGTGGCCCCCTCTCTCCCCAGGGGGCGGCCAACATGATCCGCTCATCCCCACGCAGTCCTGATAGATCCCTCACAAACCGACGCCGTGATACTACAGCCCGCACGCGGGGGGGGGGGTCGGTGGGGTGGCGCCGGGCGATGTCGTCCAAACAACCATTCCCTGGAGGATGAGGGGGCGTCCGCCTCTGTGTGGGGGCCGCCGAGCGGTTCCATGGCATATACCTCGTACCGTACGGAAGCAATGGGAGAACATCAGCGTTATTTATGGTGTACAGGAAGATCATTACGGCCACTTCAATCTTACCGCCTGATGGATGTCTCTAAGTGCCTCCTCTCTTGATCTTTAATGGTACCTTGTAATCAATGGAATACCTGACCCCCACTGCTCCCTCCTCAACTTAATCCCCCTGCCATCTTATTTTTTTTTAAAGAGGGGTCCACGTGGATTGAGTTTTAAAAGGAGGTAATTAAACCGGTGGCAGCTGAGAACTTATTATGCCGGTGAAAGAGGAGCTGCCTATACGTTGGCCCGCCGATCGTTCAAAAGTTATCTTTAATCCCCCATAACATTAAAGGCTGGCCATTCATCAAGTCACAGGGCGGCTTTGTGCACTGAAAGGCCCCTGTCGCTGCCTTTTTCCAGGAACATAATTGAAATTTTTTTTTTTTCATTTTCCCACCTCCTCCTCCTCCTCCTCCAGCAACACTCTCTCTGGAGCGCTGCACCTCAAATCGAAAACAAACTGGCATCAATAAATTAAGGCAACATCTCGAGACACACTAAATAACCGTTTCTTCAGTCTCACCTCATTCAAAGCCCCTCCCCCGTATCCTCACGAAATAGTAGCTCCGATTGCGGGAGAGGATTTGGGACGCAACTGTCCAACTCTCACCCATGATTTTAATTTGGTAATTAAAATGGCGGTCAAATCGGGGGGATTGTGCGGAGGGGCTGTTATTGTTTGGTTGTATTCTTACTGGCACACAAACACGCTTCAAGTGCCAACGGTCATGAAAAGACTGTCTTCCTCCTCGCTTTGAATTAGAATATTCATAAGCTGTGCTTTTGGACAGGATTGGAAAGTACTGTACTCTAGTTTGAGGACAAAGGGCGTCAATTAATACATTGTTTTGGAGCAAAGCAACAGATACGCGAAACAAAACAACAAAAAAACAAAAAAAAAACTCAATTTAGATCATTTGTAAGGAGACCTTGATGACTACCGTGCGCTTACTCCTGCCTCTGGACCTCTCTCTTTCACTATTAATATCAGCCATTATTCAGAGAGGTTTCATCCAGCTTTGGTTCTGTGGGTTACGTGACCCCCCCCCCCCCGACCATAGTGTCGGGTGCCCGGTGACCTGTCCGCCCACATCCAGCTCGGAGTTGCCGTTATCGACGTTAGTTATTCACTCTCGCACTAATGTGGAAGACGGATGTGGTTCAGCCGGGGTCCGCCACAGCATCGCAAACCCGGAGGCGATGTCTCCGGTCGGCCAGGGGATTAGGCCTAGCGAGGGCTGCCATGTTCCCTTTGTAGTGAGTAACACAAATGTTTCTGCTGCCGGTGTGGTAAAAGCTTTTCCTTCTTTGTCACCTTCGTTCCCGGTTGAGCTTCGGCTTCCCAGTGCTCCATCACAGGGTCTGTTTGGCCCGGGGATCACTGACCCGTGTTATTGGTTGGCAAGACTTCTCCCTCCAGAAACAGGGGGTAATGGGGTGGGGGGGGTGCTGTTTTCCAGCATTCTCTTGCAATACTGCAGCCCTTTTTTTCCCAGTGTTTATCAGCGGATATCACAATGGAAGTCACCCATAGGTATAGGAGGAAAGTGCAGGTGTACCGGAGGAGAGAGTATTTTGAGAGCTGCCTCTTGTGACGCTCTTTCTTCTTGTATCCTCACCCGTGGCCAAAAGTTTTTTTACAAAGCATGCTCTGTCACTCTTTATCAAGGTGGAGTGGGGCGAGAGAGCGAGAGAGAGTAAGTAAGAGAAGTTTGGCTGTGAAACAGCCGTGAAATACAGCCCTCTGATGGTTATTGCTGCTGTAAAGATGGATACATAAAACACAAAACAGAGAGCGGCACGTCTATTTATGGACCAGATTATTGGTGCATTAATCAGTCCCGCTATTTGGCGTGCGCCGCGCCAACCCCCCCCAGAAACCTTTGCTACCAGAGTCTGAACCTGCTTTATGGACTGCGTCGGATCGATGGGCCATTGCTCCCACACTGGAGTAACTAATCCTAAAACCTCCGAATTACGTGTTACCCCCGCTGTTAATGTATTGCGGGCGGCTGATGTTTGTGTGTTTGGAGAAGTTGTTGACGGGAATTGGATCTGGTGGAACGGTTAAATGTGTAAATGGGCTAAGTGTCGAGGCACGGGCCCTGGTCAGCTCTCGTTTTTTTTTCTTTCTTTGCCGTCATTTAAAATCTGCCCGTTCCACAGCGCTAAATCTCATCCCTTCTTCCTTTGCCCCCCCCCCCCCACCACCACCACCCCACCCTGCATGTTATTATCTCTTTCCTCTTTCTTTCTGCAAGGCTTCAGGGTCTTTCTCCGCTAATTAGAATTTAATGGACCAAAAGTGATTGGTGTACTTCCAGAAATAAAGTGGGGCATTCATATGTAAAGCAAACAAAAAGCGCTTAGTAAAGAAATATTGTTTGGGTGAAGTCCCAGTCAGAGTTGCAATTTAGAGAAGAGGGAAACATACAAGGCTAAGAAGCATATTTAAATGCATGAGTTTTTTTCTCCCCCCCCTGTTCTTTTACCACACTTATTAGGCAGCAAACACATAATCTCTGCAATTGAATGTCCTTTTTATTTTATTTTTTTCTTGAAAATTTCCCGGCCTATATTTTACCTCCGTGTTTGTTTGACTTGGTTCGTGTCTTCGTTTGTATGGTCCTTGAGTGGGTGCCCATTGCGTAGACCCCGAGTAATTATCATTATGAAATGATAAGAAGCATACCCTCACTGCTCCCAGTGGATTTAAGCATTAGGGACACTCGCTCTTGGGGTCAGCCCACACAGTGGTCTCTCTCTCTCTCTTGCTCTCTTTTTCTCTCTCTTGCGCTTTCTCTCTCTCACTCTCTCTCTCCCTCTCTCTGGCTCTCTCTCTCTCTCTCTCTCTCTCTCTCTCTCTCTCTCTCTCTCTCTCTCTCTCTCTCTCTCTCTCTCTCTCTCTCTCTCTCTCTCTCTCTCTCTCTCACCCTCTCTCCCTCTCGTCTGTCCTGCATTGCCCCCACTCCCTCCCTCTCCTTACTTGTTTCACATACTAGTATAACTGATGGCTCTAATTTGTGTACTTTAAGGGGCCAGTTCTTGGAAGGTGCTTAGGACTCGATAAGGAAATTGAAATGAATGACGGCAGCCTTATCAAAAACTCTCACTCTCTCTCTTTCTCTCCTTCTCTCCCTCTTGCCTATCCCCAGGTTTCATTGCTTTAGCAAAGCGGCATTGCAACGAGAATATAAATGTAAATCTAAACGCCTTGACGCCATTGAAGGGTCCCTCTTTATAGAATCAATAATCATATGCAGGCGCCGCGGAGAGACAGAATTACTACGGGGAATTGATATACACATGGTTGTTTACATGTTACAATAAGGGGAGTGTGCACTCAGGGACTGCAAAACAAGACGGCTCACACATGCTGCAATACTGTATAAAGACATTTATCGACAGGGTTTTGACATGGGTTTTGAGCTGAATATATAGATCTTCACAACCTATAATTCTGCTATTAACGACATTTTGCTTAATTGTAATTTAATTTTGTCCGTTGTGTGAATGTGGTGTTTTGTTTTATGTTTTTTTTGGCTAGACCGGCCAGCGGGCACAGGGTCAGCCCTGCATCCGTTATTGTTCGTGACTGAGTGATCGTGTTAGTGACTGAGTGAACAAGTGTTACACGATAGGCCCGCTGGACCAGGTGACCAACGACGTCACTGAAGTTATGCGATTGGTCGACTGACCAACGACGTCGCCGGTAAACACGGAGGTGGAAGTTGCTCTTTGAAAATGAATCGGCTCAGTGGTTTCAGCTCATTCCACATTTATCACAAACTAATAAATGGAATACATATATATATGTGTGTGTACTGAAATGCATGCGCCGAGAGGCACGAGGGGGAGCGCCCAGCACCCAAATAACAATCACTCTGACAAAACACTCAATACAGGAGTGAGTGTTGGAAAAACGAGACATCCGCCGATAGGAACAGATGAAAGAGGAGGGGCGTTAACAGATAATTAGAATCGTTATAATTACAATTAAATTAAGTTCTCTTTCCAATCAAACATCCCCAGATATGAGTGGAAAGTATTGTTCTTGCAACTACATTTATAATTTTTTTTTTTTTTTACTCGACTGTAGCTTAACCATGTCATGTGATATCAGGAGCGAACCATGACTCAACCCTTGGCCCTCTGACCACCCTTCCCTCGTCGGGGGGGTGGCACCAGCCTAGCTTACTGTGTCCTCTTCTACAGTACTGCACAAGTTACCGATGACAATTCCAGCTCTGAAACAAAAATTAATACGATATGCAATGCAACGAGCAAATGGCACGGAGAGAGCGAGCTTTATCACAGAAACAAAAAAACAGCTGATTTCTAAACAAAATGCAAATCCTCCTTACAAATACTCGCATCATCACACAAGCTGTGTGTGTACTTCAGCAGAATATGGTGAAAACGGGCCGGAGTGCAAAACTATGCGCATAACACATGACAGGCACCCCCTCCTACCACACAAACAAATTCTGCGTAAGCCTACATATCATGACAGCACACACAGCCAAGCAACCATCGACAGACACTTCAGAACCACGGACAGTGAACAACAATCATGGCATTTTGGGAACCCACCACCACAATCAAGCAATATTGTTAATACATAGTATTTTTAGATAGGCTCAGCAGCTTATTGAATATATGTGTTTTGGTAAATGTGCACAATGACCGCTGAGTTGGTAAATGTACAGTAATTCTGCATATTGACCGTTTTCCCAAATAAACCTTAATGTATACAAAACAGTTGCAGCAGCGGCCAGAATAAAATCATTTGGCACGGTGGCCTATTAGATTTGAAATAAAGCACCAAAATAAGCTCTGGTGAAGGTCCTCCTTTGCTTAATAACTCCAACTTTTCATTAAAAATTAATCTTGAAAATGGCGTGGAAAATAAGTTTGCAACGATGTGCTCCTCACTCGCGGTAACAGTACTCATGGCTTCTAACGTGGACCTACACGCTAGCTAGCTAGCTAGTTAATCAGCATCCCCCCCCACTAGCTTGTGAGTCGTGTTCCCTTGCAGTGGGTTGAACTTATAAAGTTAGCAATAACAAACCCCAGCCATTTAGAGGGAAGATTTGACTGATCAGTTTCACTGTCATTTGAAATTACTCTCTCATGGAATTACTATTACTCACACCTCTGTAAAAGTATAGCTGGACTACCAGTCACAGAGCTGAAAGCTTAGCATTTTCTTCCTAGCAACTGCAAAGGCAGCAAAATTCTGATTGGGCAACAAAGGAGCTTCTTTTATTTCACCCTTCACATTTCAACACAAACTGGATAGGCAGGTTTGAAGGGTTTATTTCCTCAGAAACATTTTGTGTAAATGTTGATCGTCAAGTTATGAATTTATAAAATAGAATTAGAGCTGATGACTTTTTCAATATTGTTTTTTGGAATATCTTAGGCCCCCTCAGAGGGTTTAGAGGGCCCTGCGGCTCCTGGCTGTGTGATATGCTACTTCAGTACACATTAACAACAAATATTACTGGGACCACTACAGAAAATTGCAGTGGACATTTATTAATATCCAGGAATTTACATTGTAGACTCTACCTATTACTACCTACCTACTACTTATATGTATGTATATTAGGGCTGCCACTGAAAGTGTGGCAAGGATAATGAAAACTGAAATCACCAAATTTAATCAGCAATCAGAAATTAAGTTAAATATGATGAAAGCGTAATAATAATAGTAGTGTTTTGTGAAATGGAGCCTGATTGTCACCAAATAACACCAAATAATCTTAGGAGTGAGCTATATTATTATTATTGTTGTTATTACTATTATTATTATTATTATTATATTTGATTATCATTTAAGTCAGTCCTTTTAAGTTAAGTCATATTTTAGTAGCCAAGTCATGTGTTTTTGAAGATGTTGCACAATGTTTGTGTTCATATGTTACACTTTCCGCTAAAAGTTTCTTCTAAAAGATCACTGTTTGTGCTTATACCATAATGCCCACTTCACCAAAAAAAAAAAGAAAAGAAAAAAGCGCAAAAACATGTTAGACAACTCATTACCGGCCACTGGATAGGCATGTTTAGCCTTGAAATGGCCTGCCACCCAATGACTGATGGGATAGGCTTCAGCATCCCGCGACCCTAAGTTGGATAAGTGGTTTGGATAATGGATGGATGGATGATGGACGTGAGACATTATTGACATGCAAATTTGAATATTAACTTGAACTCGCATACATTTCTTTTCTGATTATTTTTTAAATAACAGCCATAATATATATGTGTGTGTGTGTGTGTGTGTGTGTGTGTGTGTCTGTGTGTGTGTGTGTGTGTGTGTGGTGGAAAAGTGTTTTGATGGTGCGTAGCCTCACTACATATATCCATATAGTAAGCATCAACTGAAGTGCACCTCTGCTTCTTTGGGCACCCTGGCTTGGCTCAGCACGGCCCAGTGCCCAGTAATCAGCCCACTGCTGGAGGGCCGGCATCAGTGGCTGCACCCCCTATTCCTCCACACACACACACACACACACACACACACACACACACACACACACACACACCGGCCCAAACAACAGTCCAGAGAGCCCTTGACAAATTGGAGCGAGTTAGCCACTCCTCAGTTCATTGCACAGCCCTGAACGCCAACGAATGCCGAGGAGTTGGCAAAACAAACAAAATATAAAGGCCTATAAAAAATGTGAGAGAGGGAGAGTGAGAAAGAGAGATAGAATAATATATAGAGAAAGAAAGCAGAGTCGTTTTCCATCTCTGTTGGCTGTCTCTCCATTTTCCTTCACTCTGATCCCCCACCCCTCGAGTCTCTCCGTTTCTTACACACAGACACACACATACACGAGGAGTCTTTAGAGAAGGTGTTTGCGGTACATCTTTCCTCTTTCTGTCACGCTCACAGATCAATCAGGGGTTAAGCTCGCACCTTCTAACAAGCTCTTCTCGGAGGTACGCCTCGGCCACGTGGTCCCGGGCAGCCCTGCCAAAACCGTACTGAGCAAACGGGCCCTAAGAAAACGATGCGAGTAAGAAGAGGGAGATGGAGGGCCGCGAGGAAAAGTGAGGGCGAGGCAGAGGAGAGTTCATCTGGAGGAAGGAGAAGGCCAAACCGAAGTCTGATGGATTCGGAGATGGAGAGCGCTTGTTGAGGCAGAACAATGGAAAGGAGGGATGGAGACAGATGGGGAGGAGGGAAGCAGGGGTGAAGGTATTTGTCAAGGTGCTGGGTCTCCCGCCTCTCTCCAACAGCTCACAGGTGTGCGGTTCACCAGCCGCTCATTTGCTATGCACCTGGGCCTTAATGGTTAAAGGTGTCAAGGGGAACGGGGCCCAGTGAACGTCTCTAACAGGGTGGGGGTTGGGGGGGGGCTCACCTGACTTGTCTTCACGCCACGCTGAAATGAAGCACACACCCTAGGGGAACTGGAATACGGTAAAGAAGCAGCCATTTTGTTTGAATACCCCCCCCCCCCACAAGAAAGTCAGGAGAACTACTTCTCTTTCCTGGGGTGCATTTCCTTGTAATTCGTTTTATCGTTGTTGTTCTGCACCTCAGCCCAGCTGTTCTCGTTGCGGCTGGCAATTAATGTAATTTATTCTTTTGTGAGTTTAATGGCCTTAGGTGAGACGGAGACACAACAACAGCAGAATGAAAAATGCTGGCTGCTTGACAAAAGGGTTTTCTGGGTTGGGGTTTAGGCCCATGCAGGAGTTTTTGACAAATACCAAGTCCTGGGAGTCTTCTCGCAGTTGGACGGGAATTCACTCGCTAAGTAGGCACAGGCATTGTTCTCTCGTCGAAATTAGATGGAGGTGGGGGGACGAAAGTTGAAGCACAGGTAACGATTCAAACTGCGAGGTGGCGGAAAGGCCTACCATTTTCTTCTGCTTAGCCCTCCCTTTCTCCCTTTTCCCTTGAGTCTCTCGCTCGCGCCCCCCGTTCCTGGTTTTTATTCATATCCGTAGCTGACTGACTAAAGCTGCTTGCACGTAAACCAGGTTAAAGCTTTGAGAGAGCGAAAAAAAATTCACTTCCTACTTACTGTTTTATTTTTATTTTCCTTGGCCATTTCTTTACCAACCTGCTGCCACTCTGAAGTCCTTGGAGTTAGATTTGTTCCCGTTTATTCCACAAATAGCAAGGTGTGATACTGGTACACGTCATAACATACGTTTCTCTAGAGAGGGATGTCTATTTATTACTGAGACTTTACATTTTTTAACACAGTTGTGGACTGGTACTGCAAATTGCATTCAAAACACACAAGGTATGGTCAAGTCAAGTTTATTTGTATAGCCCAATATCACAAATTACAAATTTGCCTCAAGGGGCTTTACAGATAAGGAACAACTCCCTAAAAAAACCCTTTAACTGGGAGAAAAAATAGGAAGAAACCTCAGGGAGAGCAACAGAGGAGGGCTCTCTCTCCCAAGATGGACAACGTGCAATGGATGTTGTGTTTACACAATTTACACAAGATAAAATTGAAAGAAGATAACAGAATTATAATGGACTTGTAAAATTTATGAAGAATATGATGAGGAGGATGCCAAGCAGTGTCCAGATGCCACCCGAACAGCCCAGGACCCGAGCCAAGTGGCCAGCATCACCATGTAAAAAAAATAAAAAATTGTTTACACATCTTAGTGAGAGAGGGATATAACATTGAAACAGGATAACAAAATTATATGGATTTATAAGACATATAAAAAGAAAATGTGATGAGCGGGATGCCAAGCAGCGTCCTAGTCAAAATGAGGGATTCTCTAGCATTAGTAGTTTTGATGCAATAGCCTTGTATATATTTGGGATGCAGGCCTTTGCTTGAGTGCTGACCTTTTTGGCTCTTGGAAATACTGAAAAAATAGAAACTACTACTACTACTTTCAGCTGCTCCCGTTATTGATCCCACAGATCCACTGTGGCGACATCCGTTTCCATCTCTTCCTGTCTTCTGCCTCTTCCTCTGTCACACCAGCCACCTGCATGTCCTCCCTCACCATATCCATAAACCTCCTCTTTGGCCTTCTTCTTTTCCTCTCCCTTGGCAGCTCCATATTCAGCATCCTTCTCCCAATATACCCAGCATCTCTCCTCCACACATGTCCAAACCATCTCAATCTTGCCTCTCTTGCTTTGTCTCCAAACCATCTAACTTGAGCTGTCCCTCTGATATAATCGTTCCTAATCCTGTCCTTTTTCGTCACTCCCAATGAAAATCTTAGCGTCTTCAGTTCTGCCACCTCCACTTCCTTTCTTTTCATCAGTGCCACCGTCTCCAAACCATATAACATAGCTAGACCCACTACCATCTTGTAAACCTTCCCTTTAACTCTTGCTGGTGCCCTTCTGTCTGAAAAAATAGAATAATAAATACAAATAGAATAATAAAAATCTGAAATAATAGCAACAAAATGAACAATTTGCTATGATTTTTAGACAAAACTATTTCACTTTCGAGGCAACACTTCACCCCTGAAGTCAATGTGGGGATATTCACTTATTTATAATGTCTTCTTCAGCAGTCCATTGAAAACGATGATAGCTGTGATATGGTTTAAGCTCGGCAAGCATGCCTGTGGGCCATCAGGCCAACAAGGTCTACTCACATCACGCCTTGCACAGTCGTTAAGATAGCCAGTGTCGTGCCCCCGCCGAACAGTCTCTCTGGACCTCAGAACCCATTCCTAAGTGGTACACTATAGTGCAGCGGGCTCAGTAGATAAAGAGGTTGCCCCGCAGTGACAGCTTACTTGTCAAGTGATGCCATCCATTGACCAACAGAGTGGTTCCTCTGCTTGCCATCTGATGTTTGTGCCACTGGTCCAATAGGGCTCATGATCCTATTGGGCTCTTCTGCTGCAAACACCGTTGAGCACCCTGCTGCCAGCGCCTTCTTGGATTTGAATTTGGAGTTACCTTTACCTAGCCTTTGCCTAAAGAGGCACATCTACAAGGCAGTAGAAACAGATGCAGATAGTAGCATCTACTGTCATAATGGTAGCAGCAAAGGTTGACCTGACTTGGCACTATTTAACCCATAGCTGGGGGGCTGGTTCGTGGGCATGAGAGAATATCCACACACACTGGTGGGCCTGCATACTGCACGTCTCGGGGCCAGACCTCCTCCGAGTCCCTTGTAGTTCAGCCAGGGTCCAAGGTGTACCCAGTTACTGTGTGTCACCACGAGGAGGCGCTACATAGGGCTTGCTGTTGGAGAGGCTATGTACTGGCAGGGAGGGACTTGCAGCTCTCCTGTTCGCATTCTGCTAGCCAGTGGTGAAGGTTGAGAGCGAGATGTTATAGGCACAGAGCACTACACCAACACACTAGACGCTTCACAACAACCCCACTGCTTACAGAAGAATGTCGGGCACACCGTCAAACCTGAGCTGTCCCTCTAATATATTGTCTAATTTATAATTTACAACTATTCAGTATTGTCATATTTCTGCCATTGGATCATTGTCATACATTCAAGCCACTGTGCAACAACATGAGCTCAGATGATAGGAACTTTATCAGTCTAGAAATAAAAAACCTCCACCCGTATGCTAAACTTTGCCACATTCTGTGCTCCCTTATGCTTAATCTGTATTTAATTATACATCCATTTCTGCACCAACAATCCTAGAGCATCCTACTATGTTTATGCATTGTGACCAATTAGCTTGTTGATTACTACACACAGAATCCTATTCGGAATTATAATCGCTACATTGCTGTTGAAATGTATTTTTGTAAGTGTTCACAATTCTTACAACATTAATATCATTTTCAACTCAGTTGGTCAATGGACAAAGTGCCATGTCCACTACAAAGTCCCAAATATTTCTTTTGGCTTGTCTGTATTGTAGTATGTAGAAGGTAGAAATGAATGCAGAGAATGCGGGTCACTTCCACCTGGTTATAGGGATTGAAAAGGGGTGAGCACCATGAGCTGCCACTGCATTTAACCTCTTCAAAATGTGGGCAATAATCAAATTGAAGTCACCTAGAAAGCAGTCAATAAACCCCCCCCCCCAGTATTACCATTTAGATTATCAAATGCCACTTTTGACACCCTGTACAGAGATGAATTAGGATGTAGTTGGCATCTTGAAAGTTTAGGGGATAATTTTCCTGATGCAGACATCAGAGGACTCTATTAGGCTCATTTAAAAGTCATTCATCTGTGTGGATGACTCATTTCCCTTCCCATGCAACCGTAACTCTCCCCATTTGCCAATCAAGCATATGTTCCACTTTACTAGTTTTGTGATGCTCATTTTCCCCCCATGTATAAAGTTCAAAAATTCATCCCAAAGAAGGCCATCGCTATTCAATACTTTCAAATATCCTAATCAGGTTTGCTAAATTGCTTTTTAGAGCAGCGCAGTGATTATGGAAAGAATCTCTGAGAAAACAGGGCAGAAATCTGGACAGAAAAAACAGGAGATGTTTTTCCACTTTGCTCATTTGTCATGCACGGAACAAAAGCGGAGAGCGGTTTCAAGGACGAGGTTTTAGACACGTCTGCTCTATTGATTGGTTAACGAGCCTGCATTCAGACCACTTCCACATCGAGGGGTGAGCGCCGCGCTGACACAATGGAACACATTTCCCGCCGCTCACAATGCGGGCACGCGCCGGTCGGCTGCCTGCTGCGCAAACCGGGCCTCTGCCAGAGAGGGCGCCGCCAGGGAAGAGGATGGGGCGAGAGGGAGAGAGAAGTGTGGTGGATAAAACAGGGAGAGAAGGGAGCGGGAGAAGGTAAGGGCGGAGATATGATGAGGGTGAGTGTTAGAGAGAGAGAGAGAGAGAGAGAGAGAGAGAGAGAGAGAGAGAGAGAGAGAGAGAGAGAGAGAGAGAGAGAGAGAGAGAGAGAGAGAGAGAGAGAGAGAGAGAAATGAGCAAGGTGGCAGAGAAAGAGAGAAAAAGGAGAGGAGTTGAGGAGGGAAACATGCAAAAGAGAAATCTGAATAGGGCTTATTAGCTTCTGCCAATATTTTGGGTATTGTGCACACATGGATACTGGTAAGGCAACATCTCTACTGGCTGCCTGTAAGGCTGGGCAATAACTCAATATTATAATTTATCATCTTTCAGTGGTATCATATCGGGATCAAATGAGGATATTGTCATATTGCGATAAACCATTTATAGACTATTTGACTATTGACTAGATTACTAAAAATTCATAGAACAAAATCTGAAATATTTAAGAGAGTATTATTTGAAACCTAGTTTTGGTTTGATATCAAACTTTACATAACCAAACAGTTCGATGTGATGAACTTCAGATGTTTTGTTGAATGGGGTATTTTTCATACATTGTTTTGATATTGGGTAAAATCCCTAATGATTATCGTGATAGCAATATTTTCCATATTACACAGGAGTAGCTGCTTCGGGCGTCTGGGTGGCATAGTGGGCTATTCCGTTGCCTACCATCATTGGGAACGCCGGTTCGAATCCCCGTTACCTCCGGCTTGGTCAGGCATCCCTACAGACACAATTAGCTGTGTCTGCGGGTGGGAATCCAGCTGTGGGTATGTGTCCTGGTCGCTGCACTAGCACCTCCTCTGGTTGTTCGGGTTGCCTTTTTGGGGGGAGGGGGAACTGGGGGGGAATAGTGTGATCCTCCCACACCCTATGTCCTCCTGGCGAAACTCCTCACCCTCACTGTCAGGTGAAAAGAAGCATCTGGTGACTCCACATGTATCGGAGGAGACGTGGTAGTCTGCAGCCCTCCCCGGATTGGCAGAGGGGGTGGAGCAGCGATCGGGACATCTCAGAGAGTGGGGTGATTGGCCAGGTACAATTAGGGAGAAAAGGGGGGGGGTAGCTGCTTCAATATGATTGTTTGAATAATCGCTGTATGCTCCATATGGACATGTTTACCACTTCCCTCATGTCTTTGCCCTGTAGCCTGTCAGTGAATTCTGTCATTTATTCCATACTGTGAAGGTTGGGAGAAAATATGGACAAACAACTTCTCTCTTTGACTACACGAAAATGTGTGTTGTTTATTTCCTTATATTCCCCACCCTGCCCAACAACATGGCGTTACGTAACCATGGCTACACCCTGAGCCCTTAAAGTGAGCACGTCAGCTTCATACAACCAACAAGCTATGGTGAATTATGTCCGTAAGTCCAATACAATACACAGTTTTATTTTGGGTATTGTTACAAAATCACCTGACAACATAACTTGAGAGTAGACACCATTGTCTTCAGATTGTGTTTTTGTGTCAGGGTACAACATAAGAGAGGAGACGTCTTCAGAGGCTTCTTGGTAGTCGTGGATATATTAAACTCTGGCTGATGAACTGAAAATAGCCGCCTGTTCATTCCAATGAGAGCTGCTCACCTCTCACGGCTGGTGTGGCTGTTTGTTGTCGTCCGGGATCTGCGACTTCCCCCATGACATGCGCAGTTTCAAAAACCAAAAGAAAGCAGAGTAAGACATTAACATTTAGCAATGGATTGTGCTAAAGCCCAAGGGTCCTAATCAGGTTTTAAATATGTCCATGACAGTCTTAACCCACTTTTGGAAATCAAATGAAGACGTTCTCATGACCATTTCAATAATCCCAGTATTACCGTACTCGGAGTAAGATCAGCGTATTAGTGTGCATGTAAACGCACCCACTGGAGAGCAATGTTGGTGAAGGAGCGGAAGGTGGATGAAAGGGGGAGGATGGGGGGGGGTAAATTTTGGTAAGGAAGTATGTCGAATAGGCAAGAGTAGTGGCCAGAGAACAGGAAGGGAGCAATGGGAAGAGGAGAGGATGAGAGAGCAGGAGAAGAGTTTTAAAATGTTTAGTTTGGCAATTTCAGCCTTTATTTGATGGCATATCAGAGATATGGGAGGTGTGGGGTTGTGAGAGAGGGAATTATAAAGGGTCCGAGTTGGATTCGAACCCCGTAATGATGTGGTTGAGTGAAGTAAAAACACCGCAAGATGGGAGGTTTTAAATGTAGAGTAGCGGTAAAGGAGCAGACAGAGAGTAAGGGTTTTGTGAAGAGGAGGAGCTGAAAGACAAGGTGTTTCACAGAGGAGTTGAAAGGATTGATGTAGAGAAATAAAGCCATAAAAATATAAAAAGAATATACATAAAGAGAGGGAGAGTCAGAAGGAAAGGGTAGGTAGATCACAGAAGCAGGATTTAAGGCGAAGAGACAGAGATAGCAGATGAAGCAGAGAAATGAGAATTAATCACATAGCAAAAAATCGATCTGTACAGCAGCTTTTTTGAAGTTAAAATGTGCTTTCCAAGAACTAAAATGGTAGTTACATTCATATTAAAGTACTATAAGGTCAGAGGACAAATTACAAGTATAAACGAAAGATGCCTATCAAGCAGGGGAAAGCCCAAGAGAATTACAATACAATTTCACAATGGAGAAGTGAACACAGTAAAAAGACATTACGAACATAACATGAGTTAATAGATCCGGGTCTTTACTTGTTGTTTCAAGTTGTTAATTGAAGCAGCTGATCTCATTCTTAGGGTAAGTTGCCGGGGTTACAAGGACTCAATAATTCAGAGAGGCCAGACCATGTAGAGCTTTAAAAGCGATCAATAAGATTTTAAAGTTGATCCTAAACTTTACTGGTAGCCAATGCAGGGAGGCTAGGAAAGGTATGATACGCAATTGGTGTTTTTTTTCTTTGTTAATAAACAAGTGGCTACAGTTTTTTTTCTCTTAAATTTATTTCTGATTTTCTCCCAATTTAGTGGCCAATCGATCCCTATTCTAATTCAAACACCCAGCCTCGTACTGCATGCGTTCGCCAACTGCATCTCCCCGGCCGGCAGTCTCGACGGAGACGCCTCGCCACTTCCGTGACAAGGCGAATCCAGGCCAAACCACTGCTTTTTCCGACACACACAGAGACACATTCATGTGACGAACACAAGCCGACTCCGCCCCCCTCCCGAAGACAGCGTTGCCAATTATTGCTACTTCATCGAATCCGGCCATAGTCGGATTTGACGAGACCGAGGCGCGAACCCCGGTCCCCAGTGGGCAACTGCATTGACACAAAGCCGATGCTTAGACCACTACACCACCACGGACCCAAGTGGCTGCATTTTTCACAAATTGCAGCTGCTGCAGTTTGAGAAAAGCATGAGATCAGGGTGTAGCAATAATCAAGTTGTTTGTGATGACACAAAAACACAGACTATGTTTTTACTTTCTTGAAAAGGTAAAAAATTATCTGATATTAGCAATGTTTATTCAGATGTAAAAAAACATCAACTCTGGGACAGTTTTGCATACCATATAAGGCTGAGTCCTTACCGCAGTGGCCTGGGTTCATGTCTGGCCCAGGCCCCTTATGGCAGCACGGTGGCCCAGTGGTTAGCACTGTTGCCTCACAGCAACAAGGTCCTGGGTCTGAACCTCAGGCCACCCTAGGTCCTTTCCGTGTGGAGTTTGCATGTTCCCCCCGTGTCTGCATGCGTTTTCTCCGGGTGCTAAGGTTTCCTCCCTCCATCCTCAGACGCTGCAGCTGTCCACTGGTCCTATACAATAGGATGGGTTAAATGCAGAGAACACATTTCACTGTAGCCTATACAATGAAAAAATAAAGTGTCTTTCTCCTCTTCTTTCTTTTTCAGAGTGTTGTTTAAACTTCAACTGAGGGTCAAAGATAACACTGAAATTTCTGGAGGCAGACTTTACATTTGAAATCAAGGAGCTAAGATACTGTTGAAAGTCGCTTGAGGGCCAAAAGCAATAACTTATATTTTGTCTGAGTTGAGCTGGAGGATTTTTTTTAACATCTAAACTTACCAGAAAAGTTGAATCAGTTCATCTGGACACAAGGTTTAGTGGGAGGAATTTTTCATCACTCATCTAAGTAACTTCATCAGTCACAGGTGACTGCAGATATCCCCAACCTAATAAACAGCACAGGTGCATAATGACCAAAACCAACAATCTAACACCGGTTTCATATGCAAATTGTGACCATCAATTAGAGTTACAATGGTCATGTGTACTATTCACAAAGGATTGAGGAATAGCTGCAATCACAGTATTGTATGATAGTGACAGAGGTACTCTTAGACCCCCTCTTCGGTTCAGGGATGGTTGTTCCCTCTTCAAATAGATGGCCTCTTTTACTACCCATTCAAATCAGCATTCCTCCCTATTAAAGATGTGCACATCCTCATCCTTGAAAGACTCCACGGACTCTGCAGTCTACACCCACCTACACACCAGAGGCTACTCTTTCAAGGATGAGGATGTGTACATAATCATTAGGTTTGGCATCAGTTAGGTCAATCATTAGGTTTGGCTTATTGGCAAAGTTGGGAATCATCTGCATAAAAATGATATAAGATGTTAAAACTATGAATAGCGTGACCTGTGGTGAGAATGTAGACTGAAAACAATGTGGGGCCAAGACTTAAACCCTATGGAACTCCATGTCAGTAAACCAGATGATGAATCATTCACTAATAGCTATTGAGTATTTTTCTGTTACCGGGATATGATGAGCAGAACAGGTTCTGTACACCATCCTATTTCAAAGCATCCTTCCACATCTAGAATATATAAAAAATGGCAATACAAAACAAGACCTGTTGCACTGTAGTAGTTCTTAAGCCAGTTATTAAGTATTGCCAAGTTAAAATATTATGAGCCAGACCTATGAATTGAATGGCCAAGACTTCCCAGACTTGTACAGATTGCCCACGCTTATTGTTGTTTGTTTCAACATGCACAGTACGAATGCGCACTGGGATGCATTTCAGGTAAATGCAGGAATAGCCACATTTATATCTAAAACTTTCATACCCTGATCTCAGTAGGTGATGACTTTGGGGGCTTCCATATGCCTAAAAATTGAGTTTCTAACCACCAGGAAGGCTGGGCTGTCATCAGTTGAGCCTCGGGGACAAAGAAATCAGTCAGTGGAAACCTGTGAGCTGGGAGCAACAGGCAATGGAGACCGGGAAGCACAAGGCTCCATGGTTGACAAACGGACTGTTACCAGGAAGGGGATACTGGCTGTACACCTGCAAGATGGAGGGCTCTTCTGCCGGGACTGCCAGAGCTACAAGGGCCAACATTTTGTTAGACAGCAGGAGAGGTCCATCTACATCCACCTCAGAGCCAAAGAGAGGTAGCAAATGACTCGGCCTTCCCTTCACTACTGAAGACCAGTTTGTAGCAGGAGTCAATGCATTCCCTCCAACATCAGCCCCATAGGAAAAGCTGCAAACCCTGGAGGGCTGTAGTCAAATACAGCCTGGACTGAGTTGTAGCTGATGTTTCAGGATAGTTGGTTAGTCTTGCTCCCAATCTGTTTCAGCTCCGTCTTGATGGAAGCAAACTTTATGACCATCCCACAAACCATCACCACAGAATTTTGTCTTGTCCACTTCTAAATCTGAGATTTTGGACATGCAGTTTGTCATTTGAGTGAGAGATGAATAAGAGATGTCTTGTGGAAAAAGAAATAGTGTGAGCCCTCTGTGTGATGGCTGGGAGATGAGATGCAAGGGGTGGTAAGGGCAACAAACAGACTAAGTAAGTACAGATGGAGAATGAACATAAATGTTATGACAAAAATAGAGAAAACTCTAGAAGGGGGGAAAACTCAGAGGTGAGTTATAACTATTATGGGATTCTGTGAATATGATAACAAAACGTGTCATTTGTACAGTATTTTACACCAAAATTGATTTGCTCTTTATTTGCATTTACATGACAAACTCTCATTGCTCGATAAAACCCCCATAAAAAGCTATAGAAATCTATTGTGTATTGTACCACCAACATCTGCCTCTACTTCTTTTTTCCCCCCTTTCCTCCTTACCTTCCATTGACCCTCATCCTACCCCTCAGTACCTGCTGTCCTCTTGAGTCTTTAAAAATACAGTCCATCTACTGCATTTGGGTTTATTGCATCTGACACTCTCCTGTTTCTGGCTCACACTGGTTAGCTCCACTTTTTCCATTCCTGGGCTTTACAAAGCTGTCTCCCTATCTGTATGTCTCTGTTTGTGTGTCTGTATGCCTCTATCTCTGTTTCTTTGTCTGTCTGTCTGTGTGTATGATTGTTACTTTCCGTCTTTGTCAGTCTGCTTCTTTCTATAGTTCTCTTTGTATGCCTGTATGTCACTGTCTGTTTCACTGTCTTTGCTATTATTTTTTTGTAACTTGTGTTTTTTTTGGGGGGGGGTTATTAAGATTAAGATATCCTTAATTAATCCTCGTTTGGAAATTCACCATCTACATTTAACCCATCCTAGCGGTGTAGCTAGGAGCAGTAGGCAGCCGCAGTGCAGCACCCAGGGACCAACTCCAGTTCTTCTTCCCATTGACTTGCTCAGGGGCACAGACAGGAGTAGTAACCCTAACACACGTCTTTGATGGTGGGAGGAAACCGAAGCACCCAGTTTAAATCCATGCAGACATGGGGAGAACATGCAAACTCCACACACAAAGGACCTGGGACAGCCTGAGGTTCGAACCCAGGACCTTCTTGCTGTGAGGCAACAGTGCTAACCACTGGGCCACCGTGCTGCCCCATGGATTCATTTCTGGTTGTTTCAAAATCTAATATTTAGCTGTCTTGCCTTTCTGCAATTGAGAGGGTTTGGATTGTAATATTTGATCAATGCTCTTACACATTTAATCTCTTTCTGTTGAAAATATTATTTTCATGGTCAGCCAGTGGACCGTCACAAGCTCCCATACTGTACAGCTGGCCCTCCCTCTAGAGGGAATTTTCATCCATTGGAGAAAGAAAGTTTGTTTTCTCAAATGTTCTCCTGATTTCTTTCTAAGCTAATGTCTCTGTGTGATCCTAGAGAAACAGTGAGAGTTATCTGGACAGACATATTCGTGTGCGCATGCACACACACACACACACACACACACACACACACACACACACACACACACACACACACACAGGTAGATGGACTGGCAAACACAGAAAACAGCAAAAATGTCTGTATATGTGAGAGAGGAGTGGGTTGCTAGGGGCAATACAGTGAGAGCAGTAGGGGAGAGAGAGAGAGAGAGAGTGAGTGAGTGAGTGAGTGAGTGAGCAGCCGACATGTGAGGTGGTAACACAACCAGACTTGTCTTTCTGTCCTCTCTCTCGCTCTCTCTCTCTCCAATCCTTCTGGCCTGCCGCTACCTGTGTTTGTGTGTGTTTCGCACAGGTTGATGTGATGTGTTTAGTGCAGTAGTTAGAGGGAAGATGCATGCTTGCTTACCGCCTGTTTTTCTAACCTCTTGCTTACAGCTTGCTGCCACTGGTTAGTCCTTGTGGTGAACAAGGAAGCAGCCCAGTGCATAAGCCTTTGCCAAGACCACTGCCAGGCCTACTTGTGGCTACACACGGTAACTGGGCACCTTGTACCTATGGTCACAGGGAAACGGTCATGACCTCAACTCACTTCTCCTCATCTGGACTTTTTGTTTTTTTGGGCTGGAGTGCAGGGGTGCAGTAGGAAAGAAATTCAACCCTGGACTTATTTGCTGGGACCAGCCGAGGGGGTTGGTTAAATACGTACAGTATATACGACAGTCAGTTATAGTTGGGGGGGGGGCTGTTAATGTAATTACAGGACATAGCCCACTAGATTTCGTACCCTAGTCCTTGCTGGTAATGATATAGTCTTTTATTGTTGACAGGTGATGGAAAGTACCATTCCAGGACATATTTCAGTAGACCCAGACTCATATTGTAACACGCCATCAGCATGGCATAAATAGTAACAAGTAGCCTATCGGTGGGGTCATTTTGTAACCACAAGTTATAATAGTTTTATATGAACATGTAGCCTAGCCTATAATTTAATGTTCCTCTTACTGCTTCAGTCTGCTCCTCTTAAATAGCATTGCTGGCCACTTGAGGATGCTAATGCCCAAAGAGTATGTTGATTTTTTTTTCTCCCATGGTGCGTATGCAACTTCCACCGTGGGCTTTGCGTCACACAGACCTGCGAGGGACATTTAGTAAAATGCGCTCAAAACTGATGTATAGACACACAAAGTACAGCAAATAACGTTACAGAGGTGAGGACATGCCAAAGCTAGCTAGCTATATAGTTAGCCCATTTTTACTCATGACACGTTTAGGATAGAACTAATCCCTGGACTCTACTACTACTGCTTTTGGCTGCTCCTGGTAGGGTTCTCCACAGCGGATCATCCGTTTCCATTTCTTCCTGTCCTCTGCATCTTCCTCTGTCACGCCAGCCACCTGCATGTCCTCCCTCACCACATCCATAAACCTCCTCTTTGGCCTTCCTCTTTTCCGCTCCCCTGGCAGCTCCATATTCAGCATCCTTCTCCCAATATACCCAGCATCTCTTCTCCATGCATGTCCAAGCCATCTCAATCTTGCCTCTCTTGCTTTGTCTCCAAACCATCCAACCTGAGCTGTCCCTCTAATATACTAATTTCTAATCCTGTTCTTCTTCATCACTCCCAATGAAAATCTTAGCATCTTCAACTCTGCCACCTCCAGCTCCACCTCCTGTCTTTTCATCAGTGCCACTGTCTCCAAACCATACAACATAGCTGGTCTCACTACCATCTTGTAAACCTTCCCTTTAACTCTTGCTGGTACCCTTCTGTCGCAAATCACTCCTGACACTCTTCTCCACCCAGTCCACCCTGCCTGCACTCCCTTTTTCGCCTCTCTTCTGCATTCACCATTACTTTATGTTACTTTACTTACTTTACTTTGTTACATTAGAACTAATCCCTGGAAGTTAATCACTATTTGCTGGTCCCTTGCCTTTCTCACCGATCACTGCCTTGCTGCACCTACACGGGCAGCACAGGTGTGCTGTGGGTCTGGACGGTTTCTCGCTTGTTTACAATTGGAAGCCTGTGCCTCTAATGCCTGCTTCCTTCTCTAAAATTTTCGGCCCCTTCTTTACTTTTTAACATTTTCTTGTTCTTGGCTTTCGTTGACCATCTCACTGCTGCACTCTACTTTTGCATCAGTCTAAAATGTTAATGTGCATTAGCTAACTTGGTTGTGATTAACCAGTGAGCCCAGTCCCAGAACACGCACACAGCACAGTCCCGTGTGCACCCCGAATGACGGGCACACAGGGCCTGTGGATTTTTTTTGACGGTCCACTGGCCCACCGATGAGGCGGCCCACCGGGATTTGTCCCGGTATGCCTGATGGCCAGTACACCACTTCTGGTGTGTGTGTGTGTGTGTGTGCACGCGCGCATGCAAACTGGACCACCCAGCAGGCTCTCAGTGCCCCCGTCCCACTCCTCTACTCAGATCTCATTTTCGTGGGCCGTAAAACATTGAGTTGTTAAATTTCTTTATGCGTCCTGCTCGCCTTGTGCCCCAAGGGCTCCTGGTGCGTTTTAAATTGAATGATTGCCTGCAGCTCTCGGATTGTTTAACCTCTGCGGTGGCACATACTCCTCCATAGGACTGTATTTTTAGAAGTTTTTTGTTTCTCACACTCTCTCTCTCTCTCTCTCTCTCTCTCTCTCTCTCTCTCTCTCTCTCTCTCTTCTCTCTCTCTCTCTCTCTCTCTCTCTCTCTCTCTCTCTCTCTCTCTCTCTTTCCACCCGAGGTAAATCGCTGAAAAAAATATGAACAATGATTGTTTCCGTCTCTTAAGAGGTTCATAGATTTAGCGGGCTGCACCTACAATCTGCGTGAATGCGTGCGTGCGTGCGTGCGTGCGTGCGTGTGTGTGTGTGTGTGCGTGTGTGTGTGTGTGTGTGTGTGTGCATGCACACGCACACAGGAGAGAGAGAACCATAGCGTGCGTGTACTCAAGGGAGTGCACGTGAGAACGACTGCCGTTTTCCTTATTTATGACCCTCACCTCCATCCGTGCCGCCAATTTGTCGGTGGAGCTGAGGCAGGGGAGGCCAGGAGGTGCGGGTAGGTTTATGGTGGCGTGGGGGGAGGCCGGCGATTCCAGGGTGAGCGCCGTTCCGGGCCCGTTAGCTTTTATGGCTCCACTAAAGAAGAAGAAGAAGAGAGAGAATGAACATCCTTTCCATCTTGATTGACTCCACGTTCTCTGCCACCCTGCAGCGGCTTGGCTACCAGCCCCCTCTCCTCCACCATCTTAAGTAGCAGTAATGGACGTTCTCATATCCACCCTGGAAGCATTTCTCTCGGCTGTGAGAAATCAGCAAGTATACTTGTGACTAAATTACCTGACATGTTAATACCTATGAGGTTATTATTTTAGATTTTAAAGGAGTTTCACATGCAGAGAGAGTGATAGAGAGACCCTAAGGCCTTTTCGAGGGAAACCAGATTTGTAATAAAGACAGAATAGGTGGTAATTACGTTGCCATAAGTGTGGCAAGGACACATAGAGGATTTGATAAACTCCGGGTGTGAAGTTGTGAATGTGACATGCAGTTGTGTCCTGTAGCTCTTGAAGCAGTGCTCCAAACTTTTCATTTCCTCTACCGCTGGGATACGCTAGGTTCATTCTCACTGTCATCACCTTCTCATTAAACCTTTTTATTCCTGTGCTTTGTACCCATCATATGATGACGATCTTTCATAATGGTGCATTTGATTTTGACCCTTGTGTGTGTGTGCATGTGTGTGTGTGTGTGTGTGTGGGGGGGGGGCTCTTGTCTGTGTTGTGGTCCCATAGTGCTGTTGTTATAGTATAGTTGTGTTTGTGTGTTTTTCTGTGATGTGTGCACATCTGTCATCTCTGATGACACTTTTTCTGAAAAATAACCATCATAAGCTGCATTGTGAAAGAGAGAGAGAGCAAAAGTAATCTGTTTCCGTGTTGTTAAATCAACGCTGAAGGCGAACAAAACGGTCAGCATAATGGTGCCGACCACTGAGCTCATCCATATCAACACTGAGTTACAGTCAATAGAATTTTTGAGTGATGATCTCCTGCAACGTCAGGCTCAGCTGTGCTCCAGATTAGCTGACATCCGAATTGACTCAACAGAGGAACCAGTGAGACTAGATGATGGTTCTGGATCTTCTCACTGCCTTACAACTGGTCTTCAGTGGTAAAGGGAAAGAAAAGGCTCTCTAGTCTCCTTTTCAACCCCGAGAATAAATTCCCCCTGAGAAACTATTTCATTCCTCTGGCCGAGCTTGAAAATAAGCTCATCTCCTCTGCTAGCAGCTAGTAGTGCTAGCGACCAAATCACACCATCAATGAGGAAATGTCCTGTCGCCATGCTTTCATCCAGTGGGACAGGCTCTCCACCTAATCCCCTGCTTAAGTCCAAGTGTCCATGGGTAGATCAATCTGCCCTCTAAGCCCAGCACAAAAACCTCAATGGCGCTCTCCTGCACCTCTGTCCTCTTGGTCTGCATCTGCCCTATTACTCTCTCTCGTAGGCAGTAATGGGCCTATTGCTGCTAATACGGTGACAGTTGCTGTTAATCATCCTAGCAACCTCACCATCTGTGATGGGGGATGTCTCATTTGTCAACCTGAGATTCTTGTGATCACCAATTCTATCATCAAGTTTGTCAAACTTCCTTGTGGCATTACCTACTGTTTCTCTGGATTTGCAGTATCTGATGTTATTGAACAGGTTCCTGCTACCTTTGATTGTTATCCCTCTGTCCACACTGTTATTGTGCATGCTGGAGCTAATGAAGTAATGTCTAGACCAGCGGTGGCTAACCATGTGCAATGGAAAGCCATGTCTATGCGGGGTTTTTTTCCAACCCGAGTCCACACCGGGTGATTTCACTGATACATTCTTCCTCTTTGGTTGAAGGGTTGCTAATCAGTGAAATCACCTGGTGTGGAGCCTGGCTGGAATGAAAACCTGCATACACATGGCTCTCCATGGCACATGGTTAGCCACCCCTGGTCTAGACAATTGATCAAACTTCAGTCCGACTTTGGGTCTCTGACAACAACTACGTATATAGAGCCTTGAGAAAAACTGCCTGGCACCATTCCATCCTTAGGAAATGGTTTGGAATGTTTTAGTCACCTCTACAGTCTTCATTGCTGGTTACAGAATTTCTGTATTGGTACTAGGTATGGATTCATAACCAATTTTGAATCGTTCATGCCCAAGGTAACCTGAGAGTTACCTTGGGCCAGTAACGTGCCAGATGGTTTGTTACATAGAACCATCTGAGGACTCATCTTTGGAAACTGTTTGGAAAAGGGCAGGCACTTTAAAAAAAACACTTCACAGGTGATTGGATGAACCATCTGTCTATCATTGTCTTTCACGGGCTAACTTCAGACAATCGGATCAAATCAAACTCTTGCCGAAGCCAGTCGGGGGAAGAGCGAAAACATCTCTTCCATCGAGAAAAGCCTTCAGTGCCGTTCTTTGCTCTTCTTTCAATGAAGAAATACTCTCCAGTTCTGATATAACTGATATTATAGCAGCATCTACGCTAACCTCTTTAGGAGCTGCCATTGTTGTTTTCAAATGAATAGTTGCCGGCCTGACAATTACATACATCTGAAGACAGTTTGTCACATTGTTGTCTTGTGTCCTATCTCCCTTACATACTTGAATCTGTGCCTGCTGCCTCTCCGAGCTCCAATCCTGTTGCTTTTCCATATAATTCTGCTCCTTCTCAGACAAACTGCCTCCCCAAGACTACTCCATTCTGTCTAAATAATCCATATACGTTTAAGACCAGAAAAGGCTTAGGGTTGATTCATTTGAATATTGGAAGTCCACTCCAGCATCAGAAAATTGATCACTTGAATATATTAGTCTCTCAAACAGATGCAGATATTTTGGCTCTTTCAGAGACATGGCTTAAAGATAACATTAGTGATTCTGAGGTGGCCTTAAATGATTATAATCTTTGTATTGGAAGGGCGGTTGTGGTGGCCATTTATGTCAAATCCTGTTTTTCTGTTTCTATTCTACATGCTGTTACCATGCCCCCTGTTTTGAATTCATTGCCCTAAAGATAAATAGTGGGTCTAATGATTCCGTTGTTGTAACTGGGATTTATAAACCTCCTTTAGCTGATGCTAGGTCTATTGATTATTTGGCAGAATTACTCTCTTCGTATACTAACTCGAAAATTATAGTTTTGGGAGATTTTAACATTGATTGGTTGACTGTTGCTTCTGACTATCTAAAGGAGGTTTCTTCTATCCTCTATCTCAATTGATCAATGAACCCACCAGGCCTAATCTGAACAATCCTTTAAGATCTACTCTAATTGATTTAATTTTTTTTTCTAACAGGAGTGACAAAATCATTGTGTTTTTTTCGATTTAGGGATTAGAGATCTTTGCCCTATTGCATGAATAAGGAACCTGAACTTCATCACGAATTATAGTTAAGGGAAATGTGAGACATTTTAATGAACAAGCTTTTCTAAATGAACTTTATGATAGTGACATCCATCTTACATTGCAATTCCTGATTATTGATTAGCTTTAGATTTTTTTACAAAAATGTTCCTTTCTGTCCTGAATAAGCATGCACCTTTTAGAAATATTAGAGTGAAAAATATATCTAGTCCATGGTTTCCCTCAGAACTAGCCACCTTATACGTGTCAAGAAACAAAGCTCGGCCCCGCTCTAGATGCACTAAAGAGGCATCCCACTGGGTTTCATTTAGAAAGATAAGAAATAAACGCACATTCCTTGTAAGACTAAATCTGATTATTATTTGAACTTGGTCCCTATCTCTTATTCAAACCCTGCTAAATTTTGGAAGGTGGTAAAATCTAATAAAAGTAATTCTGCTGCCTCCCTGGCTACTTTTGTCAAGTTTGATGATTGCTTAGTATATGATAATAGTGAGATTTCTACTGCCTTTAATAAATACTTTGCAGCAGCTGGTCACATTTTTGAGGATAGGGATAGTGGATCCCCTCCTACTAACATTGACCATCTTTTTATTAATCATGATTATATACCTACTCTAAATCATGCCTCTCAGTTTATTCTAGATCCTGTCTCTCTCAGCATAGTTATTGAGGCTCTTCAAACTATTGGGCCCAAGAAATCTACTAATGAAAACAATGGGGATCGTTTTTTTCTTAATTGTCTGCGCTATTAATTGCTCAGTAAAATAAATAACTTTTTTAATGTTTCTATTCCTACTGGTGTAGTTCCCAGAGTCTGGAAAATTGCTTGTCATTCCCCTGAATAAGGGTGGAGAAAGGAGTGAGCCAAATAACTATAGACTAATATCCAAATTGCTTGTTTAGCTAAAATTCTAGAGTCACTTGCAAATTGTCAACTTAAGGAATTTCTCATGACAAAGTCTGTTCTGAGCCTGCATCAATCCGAGTTCAGGCCTTTGCACAGCACCATTTCTGCCATCACTTTGGTTGTGAATGACATTGTCAATGCCTTGGATGAGAAAAAATATTGTGCTGCTGTCTTTGTGGACCAAGGTGTGTTACCAAAGCATTTGACACTGTTGATCATTCCTTGCTTTTATGTATTTTAAGTAAAGTTGATTTTAGTTCAAGTACATATGCATGGCTCCTGAATAACCTATCTAATTGGCAGCAGTCAGTGAATTTTGGAACTATTCATTTAGAGTTTTTACCGATAACTAAGGGTGTTCCACAAGGTTAAATTCTGAGTCCAGTTCTTTTTACAGTTTATATTGATAGTATTTTTCATCTTTAACTAACTGCTATGCACATTTATACATGGATGATACAATGTTTTCTTGTATTATTGACTCTGCTCAGCTAGCTGTAGAGAACCTGCAACATTCTTCTGACATTCTCCAAGCTGCACCTAATGATTTTGAACTTTTATTGAATGCACATAAAACTAAGTTTATGTTATTCTATCGAGTTAGAGGTAAAGGTAGTAAAAACTTTAATATTTCCACTGTACAAGGATCCATTATTGTGAGAGTTACAGAATATAAATACATTGGTATTTGGATAGATGACACATTCACATTCAGATTTCATATAGACAATCTTGTCAACAAATTATGACAAGTAATTGTTTTTGTATAGAAATCTAACTAACTTTCCTATATTTTGTAGGCAATGGATTGTTGAAGCGGTTTTTCTTTCTGTTATGGATTATGGCGATGGTGATTTATAGGCTTGCCTCTGCCTCTACTCTTAAGCCCTTGGATGCTGTTTATCATTCTGCCCTTAGGTTTATTACTGGTGATGTTTATAGCACTCATCATTGCAAGCCGTATGAAAAAATTGGGTGGTCTTCTCTGTCTGAGAGACGTGATAGGCATATGTATTTGTTTATCTACAAGGTCCTTATTGGGAAGCTGCCATCTTATATCACATTTATGCTAGATTGGTCAAGTCAAGTCAATTTTATTTGTATAGCCCAATATCACAAATTACAAATTTGCCTCAGTGGGCTTTACAGCAATACAACATCCTGCCCTTAGACCCTCGCATCGGATAAGGAACAACTCCCTAAAAAAAAAAAACTTTTAACAGGGAGAAAAATTGGAAGAAAACTCAGGGAGAGCAATAGAGAAGGGGTTTCTCTCCCAAGATGAACAGACGTGCAATGGATGTTGTGTGTACAGAATAAAACACAATTTACAGAATACAGCATTGAAAGTGGATAACAGAATTATAATAGAATTATAAGATATATTAAGAATATGATGAAGTGGATGTCAAGCAGTATCCAGATGCCACCAGAAGAGGTTAGGACCTGAGCCATGCAACCACCATCACCATGTAGACCTGGCAGGAGGACAGACTACACATGCACACAGGGCAGACTCACATCACACCATTCACATACCTGGGAGAAGAGACAAGGAAAAACAAGTCACACAACGGAATGAGAGAGGGATATAACATTGAAACAGCATAACACAATTAGATGGATTTATAAGATATACAAAAATGAGATAGGGAAGATGGCAAGCAGTGTCCAGGTGGATGCCACTGGAACAGCCTAGGACCTGAGCCACGTGACCACCATCACCATGAAGACCTGGCAGGAGGACCAACTACATGTGCACATAGGGGAGACTCACATTACACCATTCACATACACGGGAGAAGAGAAAGGAGAAGACATCATTCAGAGAGAGAGAGAAGGGATGAGAGAACAGTTTGCAAAAGTTAATGATCTATAATCTCATTGGTAGAACAGTGCTTGGTAAATGAATTGAGTCAGAAACCGACCCGCCATGCAGTACAGGTCGTGAAGTCCTCAATTTAAACTCAACTAAATGTAGGTTAAGGCAAATATGATGAGTTTTAAGTTTGCATTTAAAGGACTTAACAGACTCTTGATTGTCTGACAGCAGCAGGGCAGGCTATGACACAAGAACAGGGCCCGATAGTAAAAGAACCTGCCACCAGCTGATGTCTTTTTAAATTTGGGTACACACAGGAGCCCTGTATTTTGGGAGGGGAAAGCTCGAGATGGAATGTACAGTTTAAGGAGATCAGACGGGTATGATGGGGCAAGCCCATTTAGTATTTCATAAGTCAGCAGAAGTACATTGAAGTCTGATCTAACATACTAGATAGGAAGCCAATGAAGGGAGGCAAGAATTGGTGTGATATGGTCAATTTTTCTAGTTTTAATTAAAGGGTTCATATGGTCATGAAAAACCTGGAAAAGTCATGGAAATCTAAAATGCAATTTCCAGGCCCTGGAAAGGTTATGGAATATATATTTTTCTTTAAAGTTTTGGAAAAGTCATGAACATATAGCTAAATTTGCGTCAAATATAATTACTAATTAATCCAAGCATAAAAAATAAAACTAAATTGGCACATAATGGTATTTGGGTGGCATGTGAGACGTTATTCAGTCTGTGATTGCAGGCCCGCCCACTAGCCCTCTGGTGCACTAAGGTAGCAGGTGGCAAACCTGCTGTGGCAACATGCCAGGGAAGTGCAGCTTCAATAATACATGGCTTTATAAGGATAAGTACTAATTGTGGCTCGTAAAAGACATTGACCTAAAAGGTGCTAAATATAAGGTGTGCTGTAAAATATTCGATATTTCGAATATGGGCGAGGCGGCGCTTGTTAGCCACGTGAAGGGGAAAAAGCATGAGAACGCTGGTTCTACTGCAACTTCAACAATGAAGAAACGGACAACTTTTGACGTTTCAACAAAAAATGAAGTCCTCAAAGCGGGGATTGTGTAGGCATTAAAAAAAATCATGAATTGGCACTACTCATTCAAGTCATCCAAGGACACGAGCCGTCTTTTCCCAGCCATGTTCCCGGACAGCCAGATTGCAGCAAGATTTGCCTGTGGTGAGAGAAAGTGTGCATATGTCTGCACATTTTGGCTTGCTCTGTATTTTAAGAGGCTCTTACTGGCACAAGTGTCCCAACAAATGGCATATGACAAGAGCCTAAACCACCATTTGCAGTCTAAACAAATGGATTTACATGTGAGGCTGTGGGAACGAGCACATGTTAAGACTAAATACATTGGCTCAGAATTTTTGGGACATTCCACTGCAGTTGATAAAATTGAAAACATAAGCAAAGCACTGTCTGAGATAGGGGTTCATAAACTCATCCAGCTGTCTATGGACGGACCAAACGTGAACTGGAAAGTGTCTGAACTAATACAGAAAGAGATGCAGAAGCAGGTGGACAAATCGCTTCTCAACACTGGATCTTGCGGTTTGCATAACGTGCACAACGCTTTCAGAGAGGGATGTAAAGCTACTGGCTGGGACATACACTCTTGAGCCTATACTGGCTTTTCCGTGATTGTCCCACTTGTCATGAGGACTTTGTCACCACCACTGGATGCAGCACCGTGATGCTCAAGTTCTGCAGACACCGTCGACTTGAAAATGTTGGTGTGTCTGACCAAGATTTGAAGCTTTGGCCCCACGTGACAACCTATGTGGAGATGGTGGAAGAACGATTTACCGGATCCTAAGGTTAAGTCTTTTGAGGCCGTGAAGAACAGTTCCAAGGATCTTGTGTTCATCTCAAAAAGTGATGAACTTCAACAGTATCGCAAGCGAGATTTATTTAGTGTGAGTTTTATTATTTGTGTTTATATTTGCTGTGAAACTGTTTACAATTTTTTTAACACTATTGAGTGACACATAATCCATCTCTAGTTTTTGGGAGAATTGTTTTATTTAACTTTAGATATAAGTATTATGTATTTATTTTGTTAAAAGTGAATACAAGGGAATACACTGCAAATATTTGTTTTAGAGAGACACCACATGTTTGAAATGCAGACCTAATTTTACTTGGTGCAACAATAATTAATTTTCAGTGAACAATGAAGTCCTTTTTTGGTCATGGAAACTCAGTTAAAGGTTGTGGAGAAGTCATGGAAAAGTCATTGAAAATCATTGGTGAAAGAGTATGAACTCTGTAATTAGGATTCTAGCTAAAGCATTTTGAACCATCTGAAGGCTTTTAGTACTAGCATAGGGCAGACCTGAAAACAGAACATTACAGTAATCAAGTCTGGATGAAAACAAATGCATGTATTAGAGTCTCTGCGTCCGCCATAGACAGGAAAGACTTAATTTTAGCTGTTACATGAGTGAAAAAGGGCAATCTTGGTGATTTCTTTATGTGCTTACCAAAGGAAAGGTTGGGATCAAACGTAACACCAAGTTTTGTGGCTGCCACACTTTGTGTTAATTGTCATTGCTATTTGATCAAATTGGTATCTGCATCTAGCAGGACCAATGAACAGCATCTCAGTTTATCTGAATTTAAAATTGGGAAATTTAGCGACATTCAATTTTTCGCAGCAGCCAAGCAGGCCTCTAAATAAGTCATTTGAGTATGATCATCAGCCCTTATAGACACATACAGCTGAGTATCATCCACATAGCAACGAAAATTTATTCCGTGACTGAGTATAATTTGGCCAAGAGGTGAACAATAAAGAGAGAAAAGTAGAAGGCCAAGAACCGAGTCCTGAGGTATGCCATATTTAACATCAGATAATTTCGATTTAATATTATTGTAACAGACATGCTGTGTTCTTCCAGATAAGTAGGAGTTAAGCCAAGAGAGAGCTAAGCCAGAGACACCAAAATTACAATTCATTCTGTCTAATAGTGTACAGTGATCAATGGGGTCAAAAGCTTCACTGAGGTACAGTAGTAGAAGCAAAGAGGTGGAATCAGAGTCCATAGCAAGTAGAAGATCATTCACCACTCTGGTCAGAGCAGTTTCAGTGGAGCGACAGGCCCTGAAAGTAGATTGAAAAGGTTCATGTAGACAGTTTTCTTCTACGTATATGGGTCGAGAGTTGTTGAAACACAACTCTCTCTAGTACTTTAGAAAAGAATGGAAGAATAGAGACTGGTCGATAGTTATTAAGAGAACTGTGATTGAAGTGCAGTTTCTTCAATAGAGGTTTTACCACAGATGTCTTAAAACTGCTGGGAATCGTGCCTATAGTAAGTGATAAATTAACAATATACAGCATTGTAGGTCCCAGGAAAGGCCAGAGTTTTGCTGGTAAAGGATCGAGCAGGCAAGTAGTTGGTTTAGAAGCTGACACAAACTTAGTCAAAGTATCAAGAGAGATAGTCTCAAAAGCTGTAATAACAGGCTTAAAACTGCTGGGAACCAGGGCATCCCGGTGGTGTGGCGGTCTATTCCGTTGCCTATCAACATGGGGATCAGCAGTTCAAATCCCCGTGTTATTGCCGGCTTGGTCAGGCATCCCTACAGACACAATTGGCCATGTCTGTGGGTGGGAAGCCGGATGTGGGTATGTGTCCTGGTCGCTGCCCTAGCACCTCCTCTGGTCAGTCGGGGTGCCTGTTTGGGGGCAGGGGGAACTGGGGGGGAATAGCGTGATCCTCCCACAGGCTACGTCCCCCTGGCAAAACTCCTCACTGTCAGGTGAAAAGGAAGCAGATGGCGACTCCACATGTATCGGAGGAGGCATGTGGTAGTCTGTAGCCCTCCCTGGATCAGCAGAGGGGGTGGAGCAGCGACCATGAATAGATATGAATTTGGTAAGACAGGATCTGCAGAAGTAGCTGGAGTTGACGAACTACTTTTGTTTATGATCTCATCCTTATTGCAGAAAAATTATAGAAACTCATGGGCTGTGAATGGTGAACAGCTAATAGATGGCTGCTTTTTAGTAGTGTCAAAGAGAAATCTGGGATTATGTTTATTAATATTGATAAAGCAAGAGAGATACGCTGCTTTCACAGCAGATAAGGCGCACTTGTATTTCAATAAACACTCATGCCAAGATAGGTAAAAAACTTGCCATTTTGATTTTCGCCATTTACGTTCCAGTCTTCTGCAGTCCCACTTATCAGCCCCTGTCTCATCATTAAACAAAAGTGTAGACCTCTTTAGTTGCCTTGCTCTGGTAGTGAGAGGTGCAACTGAATCAAGGCGATTAGAGAGGGCCACTTTTAAGTCACTGGTGAGATTTTCAACATAGTCTGTCTACAGTGAAAGGACTGTAACTGTGGAACAGTCACCACACACCATCGTTTTAATGAGGCTGCTTTGACTGCAAATGCAATAGAGCTAACTACTAAGCTAGGCTTAGCTCGAAGCTAGTAAACAGACTTGAAACGAAAATGCTGACTAATAAACACCAGTCGTTTGAGAAAGAAAACTAGCGAATCTAGCGATAACTGAACTAAACACAGAATAGCAAAACCAGTAGGACAAATGAAGAGTTTAGAGCAGAATTAAAGAGAAGAGAGTAAGAGAATAAACAGCAGTTATCGATATCACAAAGGCGTAAACTGGAAGCCGGTAACAGCTCTCCTGTCTGAGGCTGCAACACGGGGCAAAGTCAGTCTCTGGTAGTGGTGAAAACGTCAGAAGTCTTAGGTATGGATTTTCAGCCTTGTTCAATGGGGTCCTCTGCATCCCATCTAACTTGGTCTAATGACTGGCTTTCACTGCAAATCCCTCGAGTTTGTACTGAGCTCGGATGAATTGCTTTTGGTTTCTATGTTCCAACCACCTGGACCTTGTTACAATGCATCCTAAAAATTAACATGTTGGTCAATTTAAATCTATGATTAGAAAACCATTCAGCTTCTGTTTGTATGTTTTAATTGATTTTTTAAATCTTTTTTGAACTGAACTTATATGCTTGTTTTAATTGATTGTTTTATTTTATCTTGTATCTTTTATTATTTTGTATCTTTTAAGTAAATTTAAACTGTTACTTGACATTGTAAATGAGAGCCAGCCCTCACTGACTTTTTGAGTTTAAATAAAGGCAGTAATAATAATAATAATTTGTATTTGTCGTCATTGTCTGCCAGTGTCCTCTCGGGTTTTGGCTGATATGAGTTTACAGTGTCTTCCCTTTCTGCACTATGCAATATATGAGAGTGCAGGGAAAGGGAGCGCAGGCCATGCTTGTGATTCAATACGCACACCTCCATGGACCGGGGCTTAAGGGAGTGCATGTGCTGATGAAAAAGTAATGTACTGTGTCCGCAAGGCACTGTTTGCCCACCCCACCACCACCAATTTGACTTTCCCCCTCGCCTCAAAAACTCCAAAACATCCTCTGCCATCCCAGCCCGGGACATCTTCAGCTAAAAACAGCCCCCTGAAATGCTCCCCCGTCAGTCTCGCAGTCTGTCTCTTTCTTTCCTTCATTCTTTCTTTCTCTCCATCTCTTTTCATGTCTTTTTTATGGGTAATTTAGTTACACAACTATAGCATAATCGCTTTTAATCACAGTTTGTCATCTGTGCTTTTATGGCTGCAAGAACGTTTAAAATAACATTTGACTAAAGGGTATTCATCTCAAAGCATGTTGAACAAAAACAGTAATCAATTAACCGATGAATATTTGATGTGGTTTTGGCTTTTTCTTAAGGCATATATAGCCATTATGGATTACAATATAGGCCTGGAGGATGGGAACTTAAGTGTTTCTATCGAACACAAATCAGTTTGTGAAAAACAGCCTAAGCAATATCAACAACAATGTAAATGTCATTAGAAATGTGAATTAATTCAGTTTACAACCTGGCACCCCCTATACAAACTCTTCAAGCCTGGCTCCTTGTATGCGCTTCCCTGAAATTAAATGCAAGCTAGTTTTCATATATATATAAAATATATCCTCCCTTTCTCATATTCCTCTGACACGCCCCCCCCCCCTCCTTGTTAGAAATACTATACAGATAATATCAATGCAGATGACTCTGCTTGTCTTTTTGGGATGAATTTTTATGCACAAGGATGGATGAAAATTGATTTACAATTACAGCCTAATCAATTCTGTCTCACTCTCTCATACAAAAATACACATCCATAATATTCCCCCCTAAAAAATATCATCTCGGGTAAAAGGAATGGTTGCCACAGCAATTTTTGTTTATTAATTTATTTATTTTTTAGCTTACTCTGTGATACTCATCAAATTTTTAAAAGTGGCCCATGATTGATGTTTTGGGGGGATTATAGCATGTTTGGAGAGGTGGAAATGCAGGACAAAGATTGGTGTCACAGAGGAGTGGTGGACCAGGTGAAAGAAGAAAGGAGGAATGGGAGGTAGCTAGGGACTTGTCCTGTCGTAAGTTAAATCTATCTTCTTCACTTCTTCCTCATCCTGGGCCCCACTGTCCTTGGGAGCTGCATGCTGACTCAGCAGGGTTTGTCTTTTAACACCCTCTTCCCCTCCTAAAAGTGCCAAGACTGCAACCTTATTGCAAAAGTTTACCTTTAAGGACTCGGTGTCCAAAAGAAACTTCTTGTTTCATCCGAGTACACTTCAACAACATGACAGACGTTCATGCGGATTGAATAACATGCGTTGTCATTTCTGAGGTATTTGTCAACCCAAATTCAGAATGCCTCATTTATTTAATCTTAAATAGGTGCACGGAAAAACCCAGGTCATCCTGATGTTTCCAAATTGAGCCATGTGACAGATGAGGTATAGCACTAGGGCTTGAATATACCTTTGGGTCTTAACACCCAAAGGTATATGTGTATCGTTGATCTATCTGCACTTTTTGCCATTAACATCGTCATCGATTTGTCCACGTTGCTCTATATACATGGTGATTTCCCAGCATTCACCAGACAAGCCTTTTCAAATTCACTTCCCCCAAGTCACATGCCAATATCCTTAAGCATACAACAGTGTGGAAACGCCTTGAATTCATACTCCGCTCTATGTATATTCAGCATAGCTTCCTCTCCATGGGGAGCCAGAGCCCATTTGCTGGCCGGGCTCATTTGGCAGCTGTGGCTCCAACACATACAGAACAGCGCATTAGCATAAAAACGGGCACATTCGTATGGCGTAGCCAGCCAAAAGAGACATAATTGCTATTGACAGAATTAACAAACACATTAAATCCCCACATTAATTAGAAAGTCAAATGTAAAAACTGTCAGGAGTGGCAGACAGCCGTCGTCCATCATCCCTCTCATTGGAGCTTCATGGTAATTCATTCTTCGATGGCTAATTTGTTTCGTTTTGCATTGGACTTAAAGCCCAATGTGTTTTTTTTTGTGGTGGCCCAGTTGAAATTATGGGTTGTTGTTACAGTGGGGCAAATGCCATTGTACGGTCAAGTCTCCCAATGACCAATCAGATTAGGTTCTCAAGCCAATTTAGTCTGCCGACCATTGATTGATAGATTGTTTGTCCACTTAATTGATTGATTGGTTGAGTAATTGAGAATAAAACTGACATCATTACCAAAACAAATAAATGTCTTTTCAAATCAAAAATGATGATCATAGCAAATTAATTGTGAGTTGAATTAATACTGTAAGTCATTATACTCTGGTAGAAAGGCCATTGTTCTTTTTTTTAATTTTTTTTATCCCCAATTGAACCTGGCCAATTACCCCACTCTTCCGAGCCGTGCCGGTTGCCGCTCCACCCCCTCTGCCGATCCGGGGAGGGCTGCAGACTACCACATGCCTCCTCCGATACATGTGGAGTCGCCATCTGCTTCCTTTTCACCTGACAGTGAGGAGTTTTGCCAGGGGAACGTAGTGCGTGGGAGGATCATGCTATTACCCCCAGTTCCCTCTCCCTCTTCCCCCCGAACAGGCACCCTGACCGACCAGAGGAGGTGCTAGTGCAGCGACCAGAACACATACCCACATCCAGCTTCCTATTCGCAGACACGGCCAACTGTGTCTGTAGGGACGCCCGACCAAGCCGGCATTAACACGGGGATTTGAACCGGCGATCCCCTGTTGGTAGGCAGTGGAATGGACCGCTACGCTACCCGGACGCCCGTTCTTAAGTCATTTGTACACCCAAAATATTGAGTATTTCTCATACTGGACAAAGATATAGAACAGGGATTTTCTACAACGGAAGTATTTTTCTCCTAGAGTATTGTTTATGTCATTTTCACCATTTATTACTGACTTTATTTTCTTTCTTGTCTTTTTTCCCCATTGCTCTCTGTGGTTCTCTGGAAACTGACATCGGAACCCCTGCACCTGCTTTCACAGGTAAAGGAATTTGTTTATTCTCTGTCATTAAATGCCGTATAAATAGGTGGGGGTATGCCCCTCCTGTTTTTTTTTTCTTAAATAAGGCAAATATTCAACCTCATTAAAAGGCCTTATACACAATTGCCTGTGCACATCTGTAAAAAAATGCTCCATTAGAACCTGCATGTAGCAATACCTGTGACTCATGTTGAATGTGTATCAAAATCAGCTGCATAAGATACACAATGTTAAATTGGACAAAACCCAAAATGTAATGGCAACTGCAACCGGCATTGTTTGCATTTCACAGATGTTATTGGGCCTCGTGTTATCACAATCTGGCAGTTGCATAAAGTGTGGTTGCCCCAGAAAATAGCTTTTCCCATGTTGGGGCTTGTTTCACACAGTCTAGTCAATGAGGCAGTTGCCCAGGCTTTTGTAATTTGTACTGCGAGAGGAGTTGTTCCTCATCACTAAACAACAACAGGAGTTGCAGGGAAAAAATGCGTATCGTGACTCTAACAGTGGAGGGACAGGTGCAAACAGGAATGCGGTGTTATACATACTGTCAGAGTAGGTATTGTGTTTGTGTGTGTGTTTGGCTTGGTAGGTGTATCGGTATGTGTGTCAGGTGACAAGGGGCTCCATTTTTGTCTCATAATAGTGCCCCTCCGCATGCTGGCATCCATTCAGATTGACAACCCTTTTCTCTACCTGCTGCAACAACAACCTCACACACCCTCCCCTTCTCCGTTTTCTCCCGCTCTATCTTTTTCCTCTTCCGCCCTCTCCGTTCCTGTCAGTGAAATGGTAGTCTTCACGTTGTTTGATCCCTTTGTACACAGAGCAGCGCGCCAGGCATGTCGGCCCACTCCTCCTTGTCGGTGAGGTTAAGATCACATATTTGCCGAGGCTGGACCCCGAGGCAGCCCTCCGTAGAGATAACTAGTGCAGCGGCACGGTGACCTGTGCCGGCACACACAATTCCTGTTTGCCTTTTTGGTATGATGCTCACCCGGTTAAACTTTCTGGTGTTTTTTAGTCTCTGTTTTTCACTGCGGTGGTAAAAATTCAAGGGCTTCTTAGTGACTGGACTTAATCGTGAAGCTGAAGGTGTTAGTGTGCCAGAATGTAATCTTTTTTTGGGGGGGAGGGATTTTATCCCCCCCCTTTTTCTCCCAATTGTACTTGGCCAACTACCGCATTCTTCCGAGCCACCCTGGTTGCTGCTCCACCCCCTCTGCCGATCCGGGGAGGGCTGCAGACTACCACATGCCTCCTCCGATACATGTGGAGTCGCCAGCCGCTTCTTTTCACCTGACAGTGAGGAGTTTTGCCAGGAGGACATAGCACGTGGGAGGATCACGCTATTCCCCCCAGTTCTCCCTCCCCCCTGAACAGGTGCCCCGACCGACCAGAGGAGGCGCTAGTGCAGGGACCAGGACACATACTCACATCTGGCTTCCCACCCTCAGACACGGCCAATTGTGCCTGTAGGGGCGCCTGACCAAGCCGGAGGTAACACGGGCATTCGAACTGGCGATGCCCGTGTTGGTAGGCAACGGAATAGACCGCCATGCCACCTGAACCCCCCTCAGAATGTAATGGAGAAGATGTGTCTTGGATTGTATTGCTGGTCTTTTTCCTTTTTTTGTGTAGCACAGTCCAAATTGGCCTGGCAGTAGTACTGCTTCTCGACAGCCACATGATAATATCAAGAGTGAAAGGGTACAATATTATTGACATGACAGCAAACATCAAAAATGATGGCACTGGGAGAAAAGGATGTTAGGCATGTAATTAGGGTGTGAATATTGGAACCGCTTATCCAACCCAAGTGACCAAATGGACAGGATGTAGAAACACTATTATTACACTGTGCAAATACTCCTCTGCTCGCCCCTGTCCATATTAAACACCAGCATGATTGATTCGACCCCGTGTGAAATTCCTATTGGTCCCTGCCAATGATAAAGTGACCGTATTTCTCATTTGAAGACTCCCCAGACATTCGCCCTTTGAGGGAAAAGGTGAAAAAAATCTTTCAATCTCTCTCTCTCTCCCTGACTCTCCCCTCCCGCTCCTCCTTGCTCCCTCTTTACATGTCCAATCGTTTATCTATCCGCTGCCAAATTCATTTCAATTAGAGCCCGTGCCGCCTTGCTCCCTCTCCTCATCGATCGCTGCCCCCGGCAACTCGGGGCAAGAGTGCCTCGAGACCACCGCCGCTATCTCCGCAGCTCACACACACACACACACACACACACACACACACACACACACACACACACACACACACACACACACTTGGTTGTGCGCACGCACGCATGCACGCACGTGCTGTTCACAAGATTTCACCCGTCTCTCTCCGACACAGCGGGCACCTTCGGCACTGCCATTAACAATAAATATGAGCGGTGGCAAACAATTACCCCCTTAACGAGGGATTAATTGTGTCAAGATGGAGTGAGGTCAACGCAGAGGTCGGTCAGCGCCGTACATTCTTAATGTGTTTATTTCCATTACTTAGGAACATTAGTCTTTCCCTTAGTAGCCCCACTGTCCATTGATCCCCCCCCCCATCTTTGTTTTTTAGAGGCTGCGTGCAAGTATGTTTGCCTCGATCTGCCCCAGCGTGAGCGCGCGCCTGTGTCTCGTGTGTGCGTGTGCGCATGTGTGCGTGTGCCCATTGCTCAAAGTGATATTATGAGTGCCTGAGCGTAGCGCTCGCTATTGACTCCTGGCAGATCAATATTATAAATGCCCTTAACAGTGGCAGTTAAACTCATTTGTCATTTATTGTGTGTGTGTGTGTGTGTGTGTGTGTGTGTCGGGGGGGCGAACGACAAATGTATCAATCTGCGGTGATGCTAACTTCCCCTCGCCGGGCACTAAGTGTGTCATCATCCGGGAGACGTAACTGCAGGCGAAGCGCCGCCTTGTTCGCAGATGTCGAGTGCCGGGGTGGGACGGCGTCGAGGTGGGGCGTGGAAACACCGCGGCAGCGGTCATTTGTATCTTTTGTGTCTACCATGCGGAATGTGTTGTACGCCGAGCCTCCAGCGTCTCCACCCTGTCTGTCCCCCCGCGGTTAATGGAAACATGCAACCTGCCCCAACGCATTTTTGCACATCTGTATTTGTGAGGGTGAAGAAGGTAGGGTGGCAGGTTCAAGTGCTGTCTTCAAGGGGAAAGGACGGCAGTGCAAGTCTTGAATTACTTCCTGGTCGCTGCTATTGTTTAGCTTTGTCATCAATGGCCTTTTTGGGTCCAACAGAAACGTTGTAGCAGGATGAATGCTGGCCCTCCAGGCCTATACTGTATTGCATGCTGGGTAATTCGGTGCCACTTCATGCTGTGACAGGAACACAAGCCGTGTAGTCCAATCATTCTCAGCACTAAAAGACTGCTGCAGCACCCTGTGTTGTTATTGTACTGGGATTATTTTTTTGTTGCACATATTTACATATTAATTGATCCAACATTTTTAGTTTAAGCGATTCCGCAGGGAGCCAAGCCTTGCAGTTCAAAGTTCACTTCGTTCTTTCATTTCAACTTTAGAGATACCAGGAACAAAAAAACACCAGTTTTTACTGCTAGAATGAATTATTCAGTATCAGGCCATGCAGGATTCTGCACAATCTTCTTTAAATACTCTTTACACACCTATACATATTCTATACCTTTGACAGCCTATTCTCGCCCTACGGCATCCTGTATTGATGCTGTTGACAGAACATCAATACATGATGTTCACGGTACCCTTCGTTGTCTTAGGACAGCGGTCGGGAACCTATGGCTCGCGAGCCATATATGGCTCTTCCGGTGACGGCATATGGCTCCCAGACAATTTTGAGTTGAAAAAAAAATCAGTTTGGAACTGATTTTAAAATACTTGTGATATTTCTTAATAATACTGTGTCATTTTAAAGTGAACAGAAATTAGTTTTGAAGATAAATTTCACGGGTCACGGGTCACCCGTGGGTCGGGTCGGGAACCAATGGCTCGCGAGCATGTCCGGGTCATTGTAAAGGTGAAGAAATCAATTTTTTTCAGATAGCCAACTAGTTTATCCGCTTCAACCCTTGTAACGGAAAAGATGGCGAAAGGAAAAAAAGACGATGATTACCGTGCATTCCAGGCTGCGTGCACAGAGGACTTTGCATTTGTGGAGAGAGCAGGATCTGCGGTATGTCTAATATGCAATGATAAAATTGCATCGATGAAACGGTCAAATATAAAGCGGCACTTCGATACGCACCATGCTTCATTTGCATGGAAATCTCCAGCGGGGGACGGCAGGAAAAGGGCACGCGAGGAGCTACAGCGGAGAGTGCAGACGAGTCAGCAGCAACTACGTGTGTGGACCAAGCAAGGTGACGGGAATTCCGCTAGCTTTGCGGGGGCTTTGGCAATAGTAAGGAATGGAAAGTCATTCACAGATGGCGAGTATGCCAAAACATTCATGCTTGATGTGGCCAATGAACTGTTTGATGACTTCCCAAATAAAGACAAGATAATCAAACGAATAAAAGACATGCCCCTGTCAGCAAGAACTGTGCACGATCGTAGCATCATGATGGCAAATCAGGTCGAGGAAACACAAATTAAGGACATAAACGCCGGGACATACTTTTCTCTCACGTTAGATGAGTCAACAGACGTTAGCCATCTATCTCAGTGCAGTATCATTGCCAGGTATGCTGCAGGTGACACACTGCGTGAGGAAAGCTTGGCTGTTTTGCCAATGAAAGGGACAACAAGAGGAGAGGATTTATTCACGTCTTTCATGACGTTTGCTAAAGAAAAAAAACTACCGATGGATAAACTTATTTCTGTCTGTACTGATGGTGCACCCTGTATGTTGGGGAAGAACAAAGGATTTGTAGCGCTTCTCCGTGAACATGAAAAGAGAGCCATCCTAAGTTTTCATGGCATCCTGCACCAGGAGGCGCTTTGCGCTCAGATGTGTGGCCAGGAGCTTGGTGAGGTGATGTCGCTGGTCATTCGAGTGGTCAACTTTATTGTTGCCCGAGCTTTAAATGATCGCCAGTTTAAAGCTCTGTTAGAAGAAGTTGGGGATCATTATCCCGGTCTGCTTTTACACAGCAACGTGCGTTGGTCGTCAAGGGGGAAGGTGCTCAGCCGTTTTGCAGCTTGCCTGAGTGAAATCCGGACTTTTCTTGAAATGAAAGGCGTCAAGCATCCTGAGCTAGACAACACTGACTGGCTCCTGCAGTTTCACTATCTCGTGGACATAACTGGCCATCTGAACCAGCTCAATGTGAAAATGCAAGGTATTGGAAATACAATCTCATCCCTTCAACAAGCAGTGTTTGCATTTGAAAGCAAGCTGGAAGTCTTTCTCAGGGACATTGAAACAGGTCGTCTTCTGCACTTTGAAAGACTGCAACAATTTAGAGATGCATGCTTAGCAAGTGACTCCACTCAACATCTGGATCTCCAGCAGCTAGTTGGCTTTACGTCCAATCTCCTGCAGTCATTCAAAGCACGTTATGGAGAATTTCGTGCGCGCACTGGTCTTTTCAAGTTCATCACTCATCCACATGAGTGTGCAGTGGACAAAATCGACCTGACATGCATCCCCGGGGTCTCTATCGGAGACTTTGAGCTGGAAGTTGCTGACCTGAAGGCATCAGACATGTGGATGAGTAAGTTCAAGTCACTTAATGGAGAGTTGGAAAGTCTTGCGCGAGAGCGAGCAGAGCTGGCGAGGGAACACAAGTGGACGGAAATGAAAAATCTTCAACCTGAAGACCAGCTGATTCTTAAAACTTGGAACGAGCTTCCTGTGACATACCACACAATGCAGCGTGTGAGTATTGCCGTATTGACCATGTTTGGCTCTACATATGCATGTGAGCAGTCATTCTCGCATATGAGGAACATTAAGACCAACCTACGCTCACGTTTAACTGATGGAAGCCTCAACGCCTGCATGAAGCTCAGCCTCACCACGTATGAACCAGACTACAAGGCCATCAGCAAAACCATGCAGCACCAGAAGTCGCATTAAAAGTAAGACATATTTAATTCATTATACTTTAAAAATACTATATGGCTCTCAATGAAATACATTTAGAAATATTTGGCTTTTATGGCTCTCCCAGTCAAAAAGGTTCCTGACCCCTGTCTTAGGAGATACAGCGAGTTAACGATTTAGGCATCTGTATGACCTGCCGCATTAACCTCAACCTAATTTACACCCTAAACTTAACCACACCGCAACCGGACCATAGACTTAACCACAATCTAATGTGAACCATAAACCGAACTACAACCTAAACCTCACCCTAAACTTGACTACTGCCTTTATTAATATTCATAAATTAGGCATCGAAGTGGATGGAACACCTGCCGTGTCTCATACAGACATCAAAGCATAGCTTGTGCATCATATAATGGCACTTCATCAACAGCAATCAATACACGACACCATGGGATGAGAGCGCATTGATTTTTTTTTTTGTTCAGTATTTTAGTGTCGTTTTTGGTGAAATCAAACTAATTGGCTAATTCCACAGCTAATTTTGTTAGCATACAACGCTTTGATTCTTTATTGTAATTGTGTGGGGGGGCTGCATTTCACTCTTGAGTAGCACATCATTGTTAATTCAAGTGCCACCCAAATTCATTTTTGATTATCTGATTGGATGCTGAGATATGCAGAGTTGGCGTTGCTTCCATGAATTTAATGCTGCTAACCTCAGAAATTGTGTTTGTGAAATACAGCAAAGATGCCATTCATTTGCAGTATGCGAGCAAATGTTTTTGGTCTAACAGCTGCTAGATACACCTGTGGCAGTTCCAACACTGTCAGGTTATCAGAAGGCCACATTTGAAAACGTTTCTTACACAACGTGACCCATAACTAATCAGCTGACATGTTACGCTGCCTTCAAAAACCAAATGGAAATGCAGTATTTGGCTAGCATTGCATGTAATGCGTGTTTTATTCAGAGTCTGAGCAACTGTGGTATTTTTAGCTGTCTCTGTGGGATTTGAACAAAATTGCAAGGGGAATATAGCTCACTCAGATACAGTGAGCACCATGAATCGTTGGACAGTCGCACATTTTTTGTTATGTTGATTCTGTGCTGCAGCACTTTGATTTTGAAAGGATATAACGACAATGAGGTTGAAATGCAGACTGTCAGCTTTAATTTGGAGGCATTTTCATCAATTTCAGCTGAGATATTTAGAAGCAACAGCAACTTTTGTACACCCCCCCCCCCCAATTTAGGGTACTGCAAGTATTTGTTGAACTGGCTCCACAGATCACGAAGGCAGATGAAGATTGCAACAGAGGGTGATCCCGGTTGTCTTGGTTCTCCATACCATTGGACTCTGGCCAAACCCTGCCGAGGACTGAGAGGGTGATCCCGGTTGTCTTGGTTCTCCATACCATTGGACTCTGGCCAAACCCTGCCAAGGACTGCATGGCGGCTGCAGGCGTGTCAGCCACTCTACGTAAAAAGCTGTCACCTGCAGGTGTCCTCCCATTATGTGGCTCCAGGGTCGGTCTCTACGCCCACCTGAGGACCCAGAAGGAGAACTGTCATACTCGACCCCGAGTGACCGCCGATGATGATGATGTCTAGTCCTGATTCTAGATTTTGCTATAGTACCTTTTTCACAGCAGCCATTGTGACATGAAATAGTAGGGTAAACACCGGTGTTACCAATGACACAAATCAAGGTTACGATCTACTCAGGTCAAACAGTCGAGTTGCTGCTATTGTGCATGTCAGCTCACTGGAAAGGCTCTGCTACACTAAATGGAACGGAACCTTAATTAATTTCATTAATTAAACCTGTGTTTACCTGCTATTTCATGTCAATATGGCTGTCATGTAAAGGTCTGTTGCCTAAGGAGAATTTTGTTGGGGTGTGACAACATGAGGAAGAGAGCAGTGTTGATGCAGATTAAACTGGCCATGATAAGGCTCGGAAATGAAAATCAATCAATCCACATAACATTGCAAAAACCCTGAGCATGCCCAAGTCAACAGTTTGGTTCATCATTAACGGGGGAAAAAAAGAAGGGGTGAACTCAGTTATGTCAAAAGACCCGGTAGACTGAGGAAGACCACTGCAGTGGATGACCGGAGATTACTCTCTACAGTGAAGTAAACACCCCTGACAATGGCCCAACAGATCAAAAACACTCTCCTGGTTGCAGGTGTAGCTGTGTCAAAGTCTACCATACGTAGAAGACTACATCAGCAGGTCTACAGAGGGTACACTACAAGATGCAAACCTCTGATAAGGCTGAAGAACAGAAGGGCGAGAGAGTACAGTTTGCTTAAGAGAGCCCCAGGAGTTCTGCAACAAAGTCTTGTGGATAAATGAGACAGAGATGAACATGTACCAGAGTGATGGAAAGAGGGAAGGGTGGAGGAAAAAGGAAATGCCCAGGATCCAAAGCATACCACCTCATCTGTGAAACATGGTGGAGGGGGTATTATGGCTTGGGTCTGTATGGCTGCCAGTGGAATGGGCTCACTTGTCTCCATCGATGATGTGACTGCTGGCAGAAGTAGAACAATGAAATCTGAAGTCTGCAGAAATATTTTAGCTGCTCAGATAAAAGCAAATGTCTCCAAACTCATTGGTCGACACTTCATCATACAACAAAACAATGACCCGACACATACGGCTAGAACAACGAAGGTTTTTTTTTCTCCCCCTTTTTCTCCCTATTGTACTTGGCCAATTACCCCACTCTTCTGAGCCGTCCCGGTCGCTGCTCCACCCCCTCTGCCGATCTGGGTGAGGAGTTTCACCAGGGGGATGTAACACGTGGGAGGATCACACTATCCCCCCCCCCCCCGAACAGGCACCCCAACCAACCAGAGGAGGTGCTTGTGCAGCGACCAGGACACATACTCACATCTGACTTCCCACCCGCAGACACAGGACACCCGACCAAGCCAGAGGTAACACAGGGATTCGAACCAGAGATTTGCGTGTTGACAGGCAACGGAATAGACCGCTACGCCACGTGGACACCCCACGAAGGGGTTTTCGACAGACATAAAATGGAAAATCCTTGACTGGCTGAGTCAATCACCGGATCTGAATACAAGTGAACTTGCGTTTTAAATGCTGAAGAGGAGACTGAAGGCAAAAAGTGCTGGAAACGAGCAGGAAGTGAACTGAAGATGGCTGCAGTACAGGCCTGGCAGAGCATCACCAGGGACGATACCCAGAGTCTGGTGATGTCTATGCATCGCAGACTTCAAGCAGTCATTGCATGCGAAGGATATGCCAGTAAATATAGAAAACGATTACTTTATTCTACATCATGTTAAACTCTCCAATATTTTTGATACAGAAAATGGGGGGGGGTACTAAATACAAAAGGTTCTATAATTTCTAAACAGTTCATCCGATATGGATGAAAATACCCTCAAATTAACAATGACAGTCTGCATTTCAACCTCATTGTCACTGTGTCCTTTCAAACTCAATGTGCTAGAATGCAGAACCAAAATAACAAAATAAAGTGTGACACTGTCCAATGAATTATAGTGCTCACTGTATCTAGGCAGAAGCAAATAAATCCCAAAAAACAAGTGTTAAACATGTAATGTGACCAGTCCGCTCCTGTCCTCTGTGAAGTAAACTGCTGAAATGTCAGAAGCAAAGTATCCATCAACAAAATGGCCATATTTGCTGCAACTTTAATGGCATGAGAAATCTATTTGCTTGTGCCGTCATGCGCCATGTCTTTTCTCCCAGCACGCATTATGATGTGTGCGACATATTCTGGTGTTGGGTCTCTCTTCTCTTCACTCTCCATTTTAGACGTTTCTCACTCCTACAGCTAATAAGGAGGATCCCGTGTCCTCCGCCCTGCAGGAAGCCTGCAGAACCACAAACCTCCCCATGTCCATCACCTCTAGTTTCCACCCAGGTCCTTGAATGAAAACCTGTGTTTGTGTGTGTGAATATGAGGGGTGGTTTGGTTCTGTACGGGTGTCGTGTGCGTGTAGGCATAACTCTTTGTTTCATTGCTAACATTTCCATATTTTTTTTCACCAATGAGAACCGACTCACACCCCCCCCCCCCATATCAGATTGTACGCATAAATGTGTTGTTTGTATGTAGTTGTACATGTGTGCCCATGTGCACAGAGCGGAAAAAGTGATCTCCAGAGAGCCTCCTCTCTTCTTTCTCCTTCCCTCCCTCCACCTTGTCATCCCCCCCCCCCACACACACACACCCTCAAAAGCTGGAGTCGGCTATTTATAGTGAGCGGCATAGAAGAAGGGGAGAGACCATCAAAGCCGGTTCCATATATCAAAGCCCATCCAATCGTCTACACTCGCTCGCGCTCGGTGCTCCGTGTCCTCCTTCCCGGCTCTGCCGTGCTAAAACGGGAAGCCAGGGAAAACCCCAGAAGAAATCCTGCTCCCTCTGCCCACCCGAGACCTGCCAGTGGGAGAAAAGACTATGTGGGTAGGGTGGGGGAGGTGGTGTGTGTGTGTGTGTGTGGAGGGGGAGGGGTTGTAAATGTGTGAGAGTGAGAAAACTTGAGCCTGTGAGCAAGTGGGTTTCCATGTATATGTATGCAGTCACCAAACATGCATGTATCAGTGTGGGTGTGTGTGTGTGTGTGTGTTTGTGTGCATGCATGTGACGGCTCACGGGGGTTTGATGTGTTGATGTGACACAACAAATGAAATTACAATGAGGCCTGCGAGGCCCCCAGTGTGTAGGGGCCTGCGAGGCACCAGTGCCTGGATGCATCTCCTTGCTTTTCATACAAACACGCCGCGTGGTAAAAAAAGCAAGCCTGGCGCTCTGGAGAGAGCAGCGGCAAATCACACGATGATGAGGCTGTGACGTGGCTTACACGGGAGTGCAGTCCGAGTTCACCCACAGAAGTTGTGGAGAGAACTGCTGCGCTCGTACTTTTCTCCGGCTCTTTCGATTGACGTCACAGGATCTTGAGTGAGGCGATTCAAAAAATGAATTTCTCATTGAAGTTTGAATGGTTTGTTTTAACTGCCTGCCGAATGCCACTTTTAAAGGAAAGTGCATAGCGCATGCATCTTTTATTTTGGGAAATGCGTTGAGAGCGAGGGACAAAGAGTACGTAATCTTGGAAGCTCATAAGTATGTCTTTTTTTTTCTCTTCATGTGCATTGGATCTGAAGGCCACTCACTGTATCTGTCATCTGTCTTTGTTTCTTTCTTGCCTTTCATAAATGTTCTTTTCTTTTGGTGGTTGTTAGATATAAATGGTGGATATGGTGGATATTAGATGTATGTTGAGTGGCACAGTGGCGCAGTGGTTACCGTGGTCGCCTCATAGCGAGAAGGTCCTGAGTTTGAGCCCCGGGTTTGTCCAACCTTGGGGGTCGTCCCGGGTTGTCCTCTGTGTGGAGTTTGCATGTCCCCCCCCCGCGCCCCGTGTCTGCGTGGGTTCCCTGCGGGTGCTCCGGTTTCCTCCCACAGTCCAAAGACGTGTAGGTCAGGTGAATCGGCCGTACTACATTATCCCTAGGTGTGTGTGTGTGTATGTGTGTGTGTGTGTGTGTGTGTGTGTGTGTGAGGGCCCTATGACGGACTGGCGGCCTGTCCAAGGTGTCTCCCTGCCTGCCACCCAATGACTGCTGGGATAGGCTCCAGCATCCCGTGACCCCGAGTAGGATAAGCGGTTTGGATAATGGATGGATGGATGGATGGTTATATATGTTTATGACTCAAGTTCATATGTGTTTCCTAGACATTACGATTTATCATTAATCCAGTAACTTAATTTTCCTAGCAAAAATTTCAGTAAATGACTTGTTTTAATGTTTTAATTTTGTGATTGCCGTAAACTTGATTTAGATGCATGGGAATAATTAAAACGAGGTTTGCTGATTATTAAAATTCAAGCCTGGATTCCAGCATACGTCTAGTATGTCAGTCTGGCTGTAACATACTGAAAACAGTTGGAGCAAGCAACTGGCAAACCATCTCAAATAATTCATCCTCCATCCACTATGTTGACTGAAATATTAAGACATTTCATACACAAATCAAAATGCAGACTTTCGAAGGCATATTTTTGAAGTTTCATGTGTCATCTTCTGGTTTTCATTGACTTAATTGGCTTTAAATCTGGGAGAGACTGAAGAAGAGGGAGGTGGAGGAGGAGCAGGTATCCTTTTCGAGCTAAGGCAACACAGTAACCATCACCCATCTCCAAGTGTTTTTAAGCTAATGTTCACTTAGTGGACAGTTAGCTAGATGAAGCCAGAGCAAAGCTTGGTCCGTAGCAGGCTGTGAGTCAGTTTTGAAAACTGTCACCTCCTGCTCGGTATGAAATCACTTCACAGGAAATGTGGCCCTTTCCACGTTCCTTCTCTCTCGCACTTCTGCTGATTGTTTTCCAATACTTTCAGAGAGCTAGACAATTGCCATCGGCGCCCGTACCTTCCCTCTCTCCACTGTCGCTCTCCACGCCCATTTCACTGCAATTTTGAAAATAGTTGGGATGTCGGAGAAGGAAATGAAACCGGGGGTTTCATCCACATTTGATAAAGGCACTGATGAAGATAGCAATTTGCGCTTTTCCCAATCAGAAATCTGTGTTATGCTCAAAAGACTTTTAAGAAAGCCAAAATGACCATGGCTCTTCACACATACAGGCTGTGCCTCTAGGAACAGTCACTGTAGAGATGCAGCAGCGTTGCCTCTGTCCTCAATGAGCTCAACTTCCTCTGGGCCTGATGTGCTGCCCAGCTGGCACAGGTCTTCACAGACAGATTCCATCTCTTGTTCTTCCGGTCAGCCATCCCCGCCTGTCCATCCAAGCCGCTTATCCGAATTCAGGTCGCGAGATGCTGGAGCCTATCCCAGCAGTCACTGGACAGCAGGCGGGGAGACACCCTGGACAGGCCGCCAGTCCATCACAGGGCCGACACATACACTCACACACACATTCACACCTAGGGACAATTTAGTATGGCCGATTCTCCTGACCTACATGTCTTTGGTCTGTGGGAGGAAACTGGAGCACCCAGAGGAAACCCACGCAGACACGGGGAGAACATGCAAACTCCACACAGAGGACGATCTGGGACGACCCCCCCCCCCAAGGTGAGACAACCCTGGGGTTCGAACCCAGGACCTCCTTGTATGAGGCGATCCCGCTTACCACTGTGCCACCGTGCCACCCCCATCCCTACCTGTCTTAGAAGATAATTCCGAGTGTTATTTGAATTCTGATTCAGATTCTAATTCTGAGTCTTATTTTTGTAGTTTTTACCACCATGCATATCGGTTATGATATCCTTTTACTCAAATGTGCCTGGCCAGCACAACTGAGAAGTCTCAGATAATAGTGATCATGATTCGTTGCCCCATAACACACTGTTGTAAAGCTGTGTCCGGCAGGAGTCCCATGTCCAAAAATCTCCAAAATGAAACTGGTGAGTGAAATAATAACATAACTCATATGCACAATCGGTTTTCATATAAACATGGCCTGGGCTGTAAAAAAAAAAATTGAATTATCCTTCAGATTAATGACCTTATTCCTCAACTAATCATTAGTATTTCCCCACTGGAACTGAGTACTCATTTCTGTTAGCCAACAAAGGAACAAGTTTGCTTGTAGGTAGTAGTACTTATTAGTATTAGTGTCAATTAGGTGGGCGTCCGGGTGGTGTGGCGGTCTATTCCGTTGCCTACCAACACGGGGATCGCTGGTTCGAATCCCTGTGTTACCTCCAGCTTGGTTGGACATCCCTACAGACACAATTGTTTGAGTCTGCGGGTGGGAAGGCGGATGTGGGTATGTGTCCTGGTCGCTGCACTGGCGCCTCCTCTGGTCAGTCGAGGTGGGGGGGAGGGGGAACTGGGGGGGAATAGCGTGATTCTCCCATGCGCTACGTCCCCCTGGTGAAACTCCTCACTGTCAGGTGAAAAGCAGCGGCTGGCAACTCCAAATGTATCGGAGGAGGCATGTGGTAGTCTGCAGCCCTCCCCGGATCGGCAGAGGGGGTGGAGGAGCAACCGGGATGGCTCGGAAGAACGTATTGGTGTCAATTAGGGATGCTAACAGCATCAGTATCTTAGAGTTCAACAAACAAAACTGCTTTCTAACTCCCACTGTTGAGTGCGAGTTTGCGGAAAGATGCTTGTAATAGGATGTGTTGTTCTACATGTGCGTGCCGGGAACATGTGTGATATGCTCACGCGTAATGCATCACCTTAGTGGCATTGTGTGTGCACTGGACCAAACCTGTTTTCCTCTACCTTTCCATGTAGACCAAGAATTCCATTATGGCTGCTGTGCTGGCCTGTGCAGGCAAAGCTGTGGCAGTTCCCGTCTCCCTCCTTCACTCGGCACCGACTCTGGAGGAAAAGGGAGATGTTTCAGCACAATGCAAAAATGGCTGTCTTTGTAGCCGGGCTGGTTGTGTTTATTTTAAGACATGACAAAGTGGCAATTTCTCTTCGGTAAATATTCTTAAACCTAAAATATAGCTCTGTGGTTTAAGATTTATTGTGCTGACTTAGCAACTTGGAAAATGACTAAAGAAAAGCCCAGCTGAATAGAATAATTATAAATGCAAACAGAGGGCAGAATTATTACTTAGCGGCAGTCTTGTGACTCAGTAAATCTAAATAGCCAACTTTTTCCCCCCTTTGTCACTGTAAATCACGTCTTGATGTTTTTTCCCATTTTTAAAGCTTGTCCCTAGTGATCATCCTTTTCCACCCGGTGGTATTTTCTGCATATTTTGTTCGCCCTGGTCACCCGTAGTGTGTGCTGAGAAGTACACAATGGATGTGCTCCACCTGTCTGAGTGACTGGTACAGATGTTCTTGATAACTATCAAGGTAACATTGAGATCTGTGGTAATAGAAGGAACGTTCCCTCTTCAAAGGAGATTGAATCAGTTCATCTGGATACAACGTTTATTGACAGATACGTTTCATCACTCAGCTAAGTGACCTCTACAGTCTAAACTGACTGCAGGTATCCCCCCCCCCTTATAAACAATACAGATGTATAATGCCCAAAACCAGTGACCGGTTTCATATGCAAATATGGGTGTGACCATTAACTGGAGTTACAATGGCCATGTGTTCTATTCACAGAGGATTTGGGAATGTTTGCAATCACAGCATCGTAAGATGGTGACAGGTGTAGTCTTAGCCCCCCCCCAGTTCAGGGATGGTCGTTCCCTCTTCACAGAGATGGCCTCTTTGACTCCCCGTTCAAACCAGAGTTCCTCCCTATCAGGGATGTGCACATCCTCATCCTTGAAAGAGTGGCCACTGGCCTGCAGATGGGTGTAGCCTGCAGAGTCCTGGCCTGATGCGTTAGCTGTCCTGTGTTGTGCTGCTCTCTTGGCCAGCGTCTGATTAGTTTCCCAGATGTACAAGTCACAGCAATCGACCGGGGGGCTCAGAGTACATATGTCGCCGTCTTACAATGCTGTGATTGCAAACATTCCCAAATCCTCTGTGAATAGTACACATGGCCATTGAAACTCTAGTTAATGGTCACGCCCATATTTGCATATGAAACCGGTCTTTGGTTTGGGTCGTTATACATCTGTATTGTTTATAAGGGGTGGGGATACCTGCAGTCAGTTGAGACTGAAGATGTCACTTAGATGAGGGATGAAACGTATCTGTCAATAGCGTTGCATCCAGATGAACTGATTCAACCTTCTTTGATTTTCTTACCAGGATTGCTGAGCATGCATCAAGACAGAATTTCCTCGTGTTAGTGTCAATATTCTGTGTGTGTGTGTGTGTGTGTGTGTGTGTGTGTGTGTGTGTGTGTGTGTGTGTGTGTGTGTGTGTGTGTGTGTGTGTGGCTAATTGCATCATGCGGGGCTCAAATGAAATCCTTTAAATGTGGCAACCTGTTAAGGAACTTTCTTGGGACCCCAGTTATGTATCGTGCCATGATTAGGCTTAGGTGCCAGTTTTGAGGTTATTGTGAAGGTTAGCCTTAATTAATTAGTTCAAGGTAGGCTAATGAATGTAAGTCGCAACCGTTTCACCATGACAGTGTGACAACATAAGGACGTGATTGAGACAGAGAGAAGTGTCTGCCACCGATTGCAAAAGAAAGCAGCACTGTTCACCCTGGCTTTAAGCCTGTCAAGCTGATGTCAAAGGTGCAGATACACATGTATACATGCATGCACACACACACACACACACACACACACACACACACACACACACACACCGGCTTGGCACTGCTTGCAAACGAATGGGAGATTCCAGCGTGCTTGTGTGTGTGCACATGTGTGTCTGGGGGAGCAGTTGTGTGTGTGTGTGTGTGTGTGAGGCCTCACAGATGTTGAAATATGGCTTCCATATTTTACGGCACCCCCAGCATTTGTAAATGCCAACTGCTCTCCCGTATGCCCCCTCCTATCCCATTCCTCTTGTCTGATTGGACCAACCCACAGAGGCCTCGGCTTTTAAGAAATTGAAAGAATAATCCACCAGGTGTAGCTGGAAGAGTGGGGTTGGGGAGTTGGGGGGTTGGGGTGGGGTGGGGTGGGGTGGGTTGTATGGCGTTAGCGCTAAAGCCCGTTCCCTCCAAATATCAGGAAGGTATCGCAAAAAGACGCGTCCACCAAGCCGAGGTCCTCTTTTAGTATGAAGACCCTTCCTTTCCCTGAAATCCCTGAAATGTCCACATTGAGACGGCAGTCATTTATTGCTTTTGAAGATCACATGCTGTGTGTGTGTGTGTGTGTGTGTGTGTGTGTGTGTGTGTGTGTGTGTGTGTGTGTGTGTGTGTGTGTGTGTGTTTATGCTGTTGTCCGTTACACCCATAAAAGTGCTCCCATCACAAAGGATGATGAGAGCCCAAGATCAGAGCCTCTCTCTCTCTCTCTCTCTCTCTCTCTCTCTCTCTCTATCTCTCTGTCCATTTATCTCTCGCTCTTTTTCTCTCTTCTCCTCCCTCTCCCTCCACTCCCCTCGCCGACACTCACTCAATCCCTGAACCGTCACAGTAAATGGCTATCCTAGAGTAAATTTATAACTGCCACTTCGACTGACAATCAAATGCTATCACTAGATTCTCACTGTCTATCACTTTGGCCCTGTGAGCCGAGCAAGGGGAGGAGGGGAGAAGGGGGGGGGGCGCGGACAGGGTGAAGGAAGGATGGGAGGAGTAAGAGGTGTGTGTGTGTGGGGGGGGCATTAAAGGCAGTTTAACTGTAGCCGATCGATGGAATGTTGTAAGGAGGACTCTCGACGCCTCCTCCTTGATCCCCATCCTCTCCACCTGCCACACCTCTTTTTATTCCCCTCTCTCCATTTCTTATTCTCCTCCTCATCTGTGATCTGGCTCCTCCCCACTCCTCCCTCCTCACTTGTTTTTTTTTTTTTCCCCAGTGGCTTCCCTTTCCCGCCTCTCTCTTGCTCTCGTTCAATCTGTCTTGATCTTGGTCGTTCCTTCTCACTCTCTCTCTCGCTCTCTATCATTTTCGTTTATACCCCCCCCCCCCAAACCGCCCTCCACCTCTCCCTGTGTGGGCTGGCCGATGTCAAGGCCTCTGCCTCCCGTCCTCGTTTGACATGCCGCTCATAATGGTCAGATGGGGGAATACTGCTTCTCTCCGCCTGCCTCCCTCCATCTTCTCCCTCCTCTGTTGTCCTGCTCACCCTCTCCCCTGTCAGTATGTCACGAGGCTGTAAAATGGAGAAAATCAATTGAACGTGAGCCCTCTGAAGGCTGCCTGCATAGATACAGCGGGTAGATTTTTCAAGCGTAGATGGGGTGTATACATCCGGATGGTTCCTTCCATGTGTGTGTGTGTGTGTGTGTGTGTGTGTGTGTGTGTGTGTGTGTGTGTGTGTGTGTGTTGATATATTTGTGTGTTTACACGCAAATGCTTGCGGTTGAGGTAGGGGTGGGGGTGGTGGGGGGGCACTCTGACAGACTCAAGCTGGGTACGTTTGTCGCTGTTTGTCGCTTTTCCTGTCAGGCGGTGGATATGACAGCCATATCGCACGAGTGGCGAGCGGCAGGCTCTCAGGACCCGAGCGAGACTGAGTGCGGACTGACAGTCTCGCCGAGTCTACGCCCGGGCCATCACGGTGGGACTCGGCGAGGAGTGGAGAGAGGGATGAAGGGTCTGCGGGGTATAGAAAGGGAGGGAAGGAGATGTCTTGTGACAGTGACAATGCCAAAACCCCAACGAGACAATGTGTGCCCCCCCCTCCCCCATCAGGCTGTCTATCAACTGTCCTTAATGGGTCCGCCATTGGCTAAGTGGCTGCAGCGCCGGCTAACGCAGCATCCAGTTAGTGCAGGATCTGATAGACGTTAATGAAAGCATCCTTTGACAGAGCTGAAATTTGCCCTTTATCCGAAAAGTCATTCTGATGTTTGTGGGTCCGTCTTCTAATCCCACCCCGGTGGGTGTTAGCCAAATAACTATTCAGATCAAATGTCAATTTGTTCCACTTGAAAGTGAAACAAAAATAGTCCCTTATCCGAAATAGTCGCTGTGTGTGTGTGTGTGTGTGTGTGTGTGTGTGTGTGTGTGTGTGTGTGTGTGTGTGTGTGTGTGTGTGTGTGTGTGTGTGCAGCAGTCGAAGGGAGATAACTTTATCTTTCAATTACATTGGAAACAAATAGGTGAATCTTCGCTTTACTCGAACAGGAGAATAATTTCTTTTACAGATTGGACACATTTTACCAAGCATTAAGAGACTGACGCGGCGAGGACGAGGAGGACAGCAGCGTTCAAATGACCGCCTGTAAAATACATTACATTACATTGGTTATTTGAAGTTACATTGTCAGATGGAGGATTCATGGGGTATGTATTCAAAATTCGAGATGGTTGAGGCGTCCGTGTAGCGTGGCGGTCTATTCCGTTGCCTACCAACACAGGGATCGCCGGTTCGAATCCCCCTGTTACCTCCGGCTTGGTCGCGCATCCCTATAGACACGATTGGCCGTGTCTGCAGGTGGGAAGCCGGATGTGGGTATGTGTCCTGGTCGCTGCACTAGCGCCTCCTCTGGTCAGTTGAGGCACCTGTTCGGGGGGGGACTGGGGGGAATAGCGTGATCCTCCCACGTGCTACGTCCCCCTGGTGAAATGCCTTACTGTCAGGTGAAAAGAAGGGGCTGGCGACTCCACATATATCGGAGGAGGCATGTGGTAGTCTGCAGCCCTCCCCGGATCGGCAGAGGGGGCGGAACAGCGACCGGGACGGCTCAGAAGAGTGGGGTAATTGACTGGATACAACTGGGGAGAAAAGGGGACCGTCAGATTTCATGACAAAGTTGGATAAAACTACTGAATAATTTCAATATTAAGTAAAAAATAATTGCTAATGCATCATTAGCTTGGGCTAATTTCTGAGGAGGCAATGCACGGGAGCTTTAATCTGGACAGCCTCAGCTACCGGAGCCCTGCGCTGCAACGGGCCAGAGATTGTAAAACAAAAGACACGCCACAAAAGGCTCCTTTTCTGTTTTGATTCAGGTCATTGAAGGCAAACCTGGAACAAAAAAAGACGCACACAACCTTGTAAGACAAATCGTTTTTGTCATTCCCACAGAAGGCTCCCTTTTCGTCAAAGACCCAGAGGCTGTGGCCACGATGAATTGTGACATAGCCTAATTCCTTTGAAATTGCCATACAGTCAATAAAGAGCAAACAGTCTGGCAATGACCTCCAGGACTGTGTTATTGACCTATTTTGCATAAACCCCTGCACGCAGGGTGCTAGCCTGGACAGGCGCTTTATTTGTGCTGTTATTTATTGGCCAGCAACATGACTGTAATGCCTGTCCAGGGACTCTGCTGAAGTGCAGTTATAGATTATCATGATTGCTTGTGTGTGGGTGTGTGTGTGTGTGTGTGTGTGTGTGTGTGTAAGTAAAAGAGACACTTTGATAGTGTTAGTTTTTTCAATGCGTCTCTCTCTCTCTCTCGACTGAGGAAGACAGAGGCAGTCCTGTGCAAATTTTTAAATGGTTCCGTGGCGTTCTGAGTCCACCACGGGGGACAAAACTGTCACGCTGATGCGAATACAATATGTACACACTTTTCATATGTATGACACACAGCGATGTGTCACGACATAATTACACAGTGGAACGTGACGGACGCCGCAATCACATTACAGTTCTCGAACGTGCATCAATATTTTCTCGGGGCCGGGCGGGTCTCAAAATCAAGTCATGCACAGCCTTCGTCTCTCCCTCCCACACCCCCCCAGGGAAACACGGGGAGAGGGAAAGAGAATCATTTCTTCAGCTACATGTCACCGTGCCAGACACTTAAGCCATGCACTTGTTGTCTGTGGCAACCCTTCGCCGCTTCGCATTGCATAGAGAGAGGGAAAAAGACAATGCCCCCCCCCCCCATCTCATCCCTTTTTTCCTCGCCTTCTTTCGGCTCTGACTCGGCGTTGCCGTTGCACTTCAGAACCCCTCTTGGCACCGGCTCAAGGTCCTTTTCGCCTCCCTCGTCCACATAAAGCCGCCTCTACAGCAGGCTGTGTAATTTACGTCGACAGTGGTATCGACTATATTTAACAGACTGATGAATGGCAAAAATAAATAAGACTTCCAGGAGAGCCCCGAGGTCCTCCACAATAATACATTACAATTAGGGCCCCAGGGAGTCCGTAGGCTAAAGTCCTCCACTGGTAATTAGCCTGAACCTTCAATGGAATGGAGAAAGTGGGGAGAAAAAACACATTGCTAAAATCTGTGACAGAGGTGTTTCTTGATGTGTGTGGACATTTCACCTGTATTTCTCCATACTTGGAAAGGCTAAGTATTTCTCATTCAAGATGGCTAGATATATTTTAGTTATCTTAAAGAATGCCGAAACGACGAGGTGCAAGTTCTTCGTCTGTTCTTTCTTCTTTCCCGTCATCTTACGTTTTTGCAGGTACATGGTATCTCGGTAGGATTAATTGCTCATTTAGCAACTCTCTTCTATATTTCACGGTTGAGAGAATATCCAAATTAGCTTTGCCATCAGAGTTCAACACTTCCACTGGGGCTTGAATGACCACATTGTAGGACAGTGCACCAAACCAATCAGGCGGTGGAAAGCCATCAGATGGGCGGGACAGTAGAGGGCCTCACTCCATCTCCCTAGCTAACGACACTGTCCACTTCTTGGCTCGCTGTTAGCATGTTGTGTAGGAATGAATTGTTTTCTGGGGGGATGGAGATGATTCATTGAGATTGTTGCATTCAGCCCCTTGTTATTACCGAGGCCATTTGTTTCCTTGTAAATTAGAGTTTGGCTGAAAGCGTCACAGGGTACCAAATGGACCTAGTCAAAGCTGGTCTGGTGGACTTAGGGAAGGGCGATAGGGCGGTGGGGTTGAGACTAAGCGGCGGTTATTATTCTGATATAGAAGGCACAGTGCTGGGTTCGAGCTAATGATGTGGGAAGGTGCAGTCGATGGCTCCCCTCTGACGCTCAGTTGGGCTGATTTTTCTTCTGCTTTTCCCTTTCTTCTACCCCGTCGTTGCTATCCATCCACGCTGACGTATTCTGATGACTCGTGTCATTAAAGCTAACGTCCACTGAGGAGGTAATTAGCCAAAGTATGACATTAATCAGCAGCAAGAGCCTCTCGCGCCTGCCGGGGTGTCTGGGACGTGATTTTTATTTATTTATTTTTTCCACAGCCACGTTGGCCTCCTGCGGCCCCCTGTTCCACACATGGTGGGCATTAACCTTCGGAGGCTTGGTCATTTGTCTATGACGGACTCTGCCATGCTTTATCTTTCTCTCCCGCTCTCACTTCCTCGCTACCTGTTTCTCGATTTCTGTTATTGGATGGGTCCTGTAAATGCCAGAGCTACATGGTCACCTGCAATGGAAGTGAAGGGCCATGGGTAAAGAAAACGGTACCAGAATAATAATCCCTGTGAACTGTGTACCCTGGGGGAGTATTTATGTTTGAGGTTTGCGTTGTGCGTTAGCAGCCATTTAAGATCAACTTGTTGATAATCACGGCTTTGAGGCCTAGGTAACCCTAAGTGATGCTGTATATTAAATCCATCAGCCACCTGTCAGCTGTTGTATTGCCAGGTTATTCATATAAAACTTGTTCATGCTTATGGAGCTGAAGTGCTCAAGAAACAAATGCCTCCTTCTGACAGTGCAATCTTTTAAGCTGAGAGTGACGGCAACTAAATGAAGTCTGTTTAGTGTTTACGTTGACCGATGGATCATTTTTCTGTCCTCCCGCTCATCAGTGTCCTCCTGATGTGCCCAGACAAACAAATCACCGCTGCTTTTGCCAGAACAAAATGGCCACCGTCAGCGCTCGCACGGTGACATCTCCATCTGCAGTCAGACAAGCCATTAAAAGTGCAGGGCAAAATTTCAGCCCTGTCAGTGCATATAAAGTCTCTCATTTCTCTCCATCAGCAGAGTCTACCAGTTCCGCACAGCAGAGATGGACTCACGGTAATTTAAAAACGAACTCCCATACTGAACATTTTGATTTCATTACCACCCGCCACTAAATATTCATATTCAACCCCCCCCTTTTTTTTTTAAACACACCTGGAACCAGTAATGCCTCATACATTATTCATTAGCGAGAGGCAATGGGGTGTGGTCAGACAGAGTTGGCTGGGTTAGAGAGGAGCTCGGGCTTCACTTCCTGATTCATTAATGATGCATCTTCTACCACCAGTGGCAGCAAACTAATCTCCCAACTATGAAACAAGGAGGCCCTGGAGTCCGGAAGCAGCCACTCAGCTTTCCTTGAATAATTGTTTCCCGTGCTGATGCAACTGGGAGGTTTGTGGAAAGTACACGGGGGGGGGGGTAAATAATACCAACCTGAGTTTCACTTTTTTGACCGCAGCCAGTCCAAATCTGCTACTCACCGGGGAGTGCCGTAATGGAGATATAACAAGCCGTCTACGCATACACAGTCTATAAACTCACTTTGGACTGACAGTACAAAAACAATCATGCAGCAGATAAAAGCAAAATTGTTGTTGGGTAATTTAATAGTAATTAAGTATCTAAACATGTGCTTTTGCAAGCGATTACTGAGGTGTATAAAGAGTATTTTGAGAACTTCAAACATTGTGGATCGACCAGTGCCTATAAATATACTATATATATACTAAATGTGCAATGAAGAAGATTAAGGTTCACAGTAAATTACATGAGCACATTAAAAATCTACAGAAAGCAGAAGGCAACTGGCATAAAAGAGAATACAGCAACCCTTTGGTCCATGAGATAATCCCAGGTTTTAGGTCATAAAACCCGATATGAAATGAATTACATTTGCCCTCGCGGCACTGCCTACGCACTGGGCTTCATGCAAGATGGTGGTGAGGAAGAGGAGGAACCTAGTATATGACAATTACGAGACAGAAAGGGAGAATACCAATTGATCAAGCGGGCTATTTGAATGCCTAAATACTTAAATACCTTTTTATATCAATGATATACATGTTATTACACTCTGAACTTTAACCATTTTCTCCCCTTATGTCTAGCAGGTAGCAGTCTTAAGCTGTGCAGCTCATTAGGGTTAACTATGCTATAATTCTGCTTTAGGCATAGACAGTTTAACTGGCAGAGGCATGTGAGGCATGACACATTTTTCACCGACAGTGCCTTGGCTTAGAGTTTGTCACAATTGTCCAGTAGCGTGTCCCTATGTATGTAGTCCCACCACTAGAGAGTGCAATCCCCAGGGTCATCACAGCAACAAGGGATTGGTATTCCCACTCGAGTCGTTGCCACATATGGGCCCCCAAAACATTACGGTCAGCTGACACTGGACACGTTTGAGACCCCGATGGGCAGTGGACCCTTCCAGGACACCATATTTGGAATGCGCCGCATGAGAAGAAAACATCTATTTTAATGAGTTACTCAGTCTAGTGTTGGTTTGTGGTTTAAACAAATGAAAAATGCTACCAATGGGATGACGTAGTGTGTCGTTTCTTTCAAATGGTAGGAAGCTTGTAATCCCCGTTGCCTCAGATCAGGCTGCATTATCCAAACATTACTGGAGTGGCATCGTCTTGAAATGAGTGATGGCAGTCAAGGTGTTGGCACTCATTTCAAGGAAATCCTCAAAATGTAAAACGTCATTGGACCAGGCGGATTTTTTTTTTCAGTGTAGAAACAAAGGCTCAGTTGAGATGACCTTCCACCACCTATTAGGGTCTTTTTTTTTTAATGTTTTCCCCCAATTTTCTCGCCAATTGTACTTGGCCAATTACCCCACTCTTCAGAGCTGTCCCAGTCACTGCTCCACCCCCTCTGCCGATCCGGGGATGCCGCAGGCTACCACATGCCTCCTCTGATACATGTGGAGTTGCCAGCCGCTTCTTTTCACCTGACAGTGAAGAGTTTCACAACGACCAGGAATCATACCCACATCCGGCTTCCTGCAGACAAGGCCAATTGTATCTGTAGGGACGCCCGACTAAGCCGGAGGTAACACGAGGATTCGAACTGGGGATCCCTGTGTTGGTAGGCAACGGAATAGACCGCTATGCCACCCGGATGCCCCAGTTAGGGTTTTCTGTCCCTGACCTTTTCACCCCAGGAAGGATAGAGGAGTGCTTCGCTCCATTAATCCCACAAGTACTAAACGTCTTCTTCTGGGTTTGGTCCTCGTGTCTGTTGGCTCGCCTGTACACACTCAACTCGCAACTCGCTTTGTGCTCAAGAACAAGTGTTGGCACGCTGCAAATAGCACAAACCTGACCGGCTAACATGTGAATACTTGCGTGGCAAAAGTAGTTTTGCTCTTTTTTATTTGCTTGCCCTGCCCCTGACAGTTCAGAGTGATTGTGTCCTTTACTCTTCCCGTCTGTCCCCTATCCCTCTTTCCTATCTGAGATGGAAGAGGCTCGTGTGGGTGCCCACGGGGGCTCCGAGGCTAACTTTGTGCCCGTCCTCTGTGCCCCCGGAGACTGGCCTTTGTTTGAGCAGTGGCTAGCTACTCAATCACGCCATGACCTTTTCCTTTCTACAAAGTCTGGCGACAGGGCACCAAGTGCACTAGTCTCTCTCTCTCTCTCTCTCTCTCTCTCTCTCTCTCTCTCTCTCTCTCTCTCTCTCTCTCTCTCTCTCTCTCTCTCTCTCTCGCTCTCTTTCTACTGCAGAACCACTGTGTCTATATGGAGAAGGAAGAGTAAAAAATGGCATCCAATTATTGGGTAATTGTAGGAGACACAAGAGTACTGGCTTTCCCCTTTTGACGGCATGCTTTTTTTAGCCAAGAGATTGTAGAAACCCGGTGAAAGAAATGAATAGATAAATGGATGAGAGTGGGGTGGGGTTGGGGGGGGGGGGGTTGGTGGTTGCAATATTGATCATGTTTTATGGGCTCACCAGTCAGACTGGCGAGGCGACGGCATGTTTTTGTCTGCAGATCCTCCATCACCACGCTGATGTCCAAGGTAACAATCAATCTATCAATAAAAAAGCAAAACAAACAAAAGGCAGAAAATGATGCATCACTCTAACAACCGCAACACCTATCACCCCCCCAACCCCCCACCGCCACCCTTTACTGCAAACAAAAAAAAACCAATGACAGCCAAATGGATTTTGGGGGAGCGCAGGCAGGTCCTACCACAAACAGGAGGCGGCGGCGCTAAATGCAATTCAGCCTTATCTGGTCTCGTAGGCCTCCCTCCCTGAAATGATTGTTTCACTCAAATAAACAGATTGAATATATCATGCATCCTTGGTATAGGTAGAAATAAATCTTTCAAATCTGTTTTTTTTTCCGTCTCCCACCAAAGCAATTTCTTAGCCGGCCTGCTTGTGACTGAGGGGGCCGTCTCTCATAAATTCACTCCGGCAAGTGCATAAATCTCCCTTTCAGATAACATCAGGTGTGGATTGACGAGAGCCAGCGAGCGGCGGAGGCATCGGAGAATGTATGCATGTTCATATTACGAGCGGGAGTCTTTCTGGCGCACACAAGTGTTTGCCGAATTGCACCCAATGAGCGGGAGCACCTGAGAGTACGAGCTGCTGTGTGTGTGTGTGTGTGTGTGATTGTACGAGTGTATGTACTGAGGCCTCTGTTGTAGGTCATCTGTTGTCTGTATCTAACATTAGTGTCTGTGGATTGTGGGGATAATTGAGACTGATATTAGATATTATTTTATTCACCTGCCACAGTGCAAAAATGATCTGCCCTAATCTCTTAAAGTGGTCAACACGTGACATAGCCTCATATCCCGCCATTTCACTCGGGTCGGAATGAGAGTATGTCAATTTGTGCCCATTATCCCTGATAATGTATTCCAACTATTCTATGTACTGCGGTTGCAGTAATTCCAAGATTTCCTCCGTTCCTCTTTTAATCCTTGCCATCTCTCCCACACTCAATTTCCCAGTCCCTTTGTCTTTCCTTTTCTTTCCCCCCTTCCTTTTCTCTTTCCCTCAGAGCCCCACCCCCCCAATACCCCCACCCACCATGCAGCCCCTGGTTACTTTGTGACTTGTGTGCAGTTTAATAATCATTAGGACTGCTCTCCTAATGAATAAAGTCACTTGGACTAATCACTCGCAATGTTTCAAGATACAAGAGCGAGTGGAAAGGGAATTAGAAAAAATGGAACGGGGGGCTTTTATTAGCTTGCTGGTGGAATTTTAAAGTGGTAATTAGAGGCACTTACAGTGGGGATGACCGCACACCGCTTGTTTGTTTTTGCGGGACCTGATAAATCTTTCGGTTGATGGAGCGAGACGGCGCGAAGCCCTTTGGAAAAAGAGCGCGGTCGAAAAAAGAGAGGGGAAAAAAACAAAAAAAAGGAGAAAAGGGAGAATTTCAAGATCAGTCGGGGGGAAAATTAGGCCACCGGGGACGCAGCAGGAACTGTCTCTGCCCGTAATCTGGACATGTGATTGAGTTAAGCATGACAGTAATGTGTAGATAGCATATATACAATACCATATGGGACCAGATATTGTCGTGTACTGTGCGTAGTCTACAAAAATATTGTGAAGTGCGGTTATAATTGCTTTCATTGGTATTGGGTTTTCCTACGCCTCCTTCCAAGTGAATCTGTGTTGTCCTCTTACTTACTCCAAAATCCATTATGTTAATATATCTCCTCCAAACACACCAGGGGGGCCGCGCCCCAACCCAATACATACACACATTCAATTAAATCAACACTCAGCCCAACCTCCCCGTCAGTAGAACCAGGGACAGAGAGTGTCAGGAAAACACAAAAGGTCCCCCCTTTTCCCCCCATAACGGAAAAATAGTAAGTGTTGTGAGGTGAGGCCCCTGTCACTCTGGATCAAATATATTAGAGGCCACCTAAGTGTAGTTGGACAGGTGTGGCTTAGCCCTGGGCGGCACTGCGTCCTGGAAAGACTGTATGCCGGCAGCTGTGTGTGTGTGAGAGAGAGAGAGTGAGCAGGTGTGTGTGTGTGTGTGTGTGTGTGTGTGTGTGTGTGTGTGTGTGTGTGTGTGTGTGTGTGTGTGTGTGTGTGTGTGTGTGTGTGTGTGTGTGTGTGTGTGCGCGGATTGGTTTGGTCTAAGCAGTCTCAAAGGAGAGAGTAGGTGTATTGATTTTTAGCACTGCCATACAAGGGAGCCAGATATTGGCATTAAAAGCTTTTGACACGTTGCACCCAATGAACACTACATTGTACACTTGATGTGACAGACATGAGCACCAACAGCACTCTGGATATCAAAAGACGGGCGTCCGGGTAGCGTGGCGCTCTATTCGGTTGCCTACCAGCACGGGAATCGCCGGTTCGAATCCCCGTGTTACCTCCGGCTTGGTCGGCCGTCCCTACAGACACAGTTGGCCATGTCTGTGGGTGGGAAGCCGGACGTGGGTATGTGTCCTGGTCGCTGCACTGGTGCCTCCTCTGGTTGGTCGGGGCGCCTGTTCAGGGGGGAGGGGGAACTGGGGGGAATAGCGTGATCCTCCCACATGCTACGTCCCCCTGGTGAAACTCCTCACTGTCAGGTGAAAAGAAGTGGCTGGTGACTCCACATGTATTGGAGGGGGCATGTGGTAGTCTGCAGCCCTCCCCGGATTGGCAGAAGGGGTGGGACAGAGACCAGGATGGTCCAAACCCCCCCCCCCAAAAAAAGCTAAAGATATCAAAAGACATGTCTAGTGAACACACACACACACACACACACACACTGGGTAGCAGCAGCCCTCTGAAGGTATCTGTCTCAAAAGCACACTATCCGAAACTGAAATACAAACATTTGCAGTGTTCAAATTCAGCCAAAGACAAAAGCACCCAAGCTTACACGGAAACACGAGTGCACACGCGCGTCCACACACACACGCACGCGCACAAAAACGTCTTCATTTATCACACCTGCACATTTTGCACAGGCATACCTCCATGCCCAATAAGTCAAGCATGCGAAATGGGCTGCCTCGCCACGCTAAAAGATGGCCCAGAGCTCGCTCCCGCTCTCCTCGACGGTCTCTCTCCTCGACTGTCTCTCTCTTCGACCGTCTCTCCAGTATCGGGGCGTTACCAATGGGAGGAAACTGATCTTTCCTCCTGCCTCAGATCCCAGCTAAATTTGTTTGCCCTTTGATGTTACTTCCTGGAGAAGCGGCGCCCGGATGCCATGGCTGGAAACGACCGCCATGACAAATACACGTGGATGCAAGTCACTTTGTTCCCTAGCAACCGACGTCTGTACAGTATCATCCCCGCCTCTGCGTGTGCCTCTTTGTTTTTAAATGGGATGGTTACTCCCCCATGTGCGACGATTGCCTCCAGGTGCGACAGGGCGTGTTAGCGGCTGTGGGAGTCGGGGCTGTGACTGCTGCTGTGTCCATCAGGAAGGCAATGGGATGGAGGGTGGACATCAGGGTGAAGGGCGATAAACGATAGCAGCTAGGCTAACGCTTAAACAGGCAATGACACTTCCCTTTATCACTGGCTATTTTCATGTGTGTGTGTGTGTGTGTGTGTTTGATTCCTTATTTTACTATTCTACTACTACTACTACTACTTTCAGCTGCTTCCATTAGGGGTTGCCACAGCGGGCCACCTGTTTCCATCTCTTCCTGTCCTCTGCATCCTCCTCTGTCACGCCAGCCACCTGCATGTCCTCCCTCTCCACATCCATAAACCTCCTCTTTGGCCTTCCTCTTTCCCTCCTTCCTGGCAGCTCTGTCTTTAGCATCCTTCTCCCAGTATTCCTTGTTTTACTATTAACCACTTGGTTTCTCTTTTGGTTGCCCATATGAGAAATCAGATGTGGCCCCTGCCTGTAGTTACAGGGTATCTCTATGTCAGGGGAAGGAACTAGGGGACAAAGAAGAGGATCATAGTGCCGGAAAACGCCAAACCCCCCCCCCCCAGCGCAACACCTGCCATGAGAAAACTAAGGGCCGCGTGTTTACATTGGTTGAGTCACTACTGACCTCTGTGCATACATACCCACTGAAACACATAAATACTTAAAACAACTCCACACACGCGGTAATTTGAGTAATCTGTCGCTCGCTGCCTCTCAGATGCACACACACACACACACACACACACACACACACACACACACACACACACACACACACACACATCTATATATACTTACACTTATTTAAACACAAAAGCGCAAATACATATTCTCTCTCACCACCTCCGTGCAACACAGTGCAGATGCCATATGTGTGAGCATCAGGCTAAGTGCTATTATTTGCTGGGCCCCTGCAGTTTACTTCATTCTAAGAGGCTCCCCCGCAATGTATAGCAGCCATACTTGAACCACAGGGGCAGGGCTGCGGCTGTACACGGCGTACAGAAGGGTCCCTGGTACTCCAGAGGAGCCTTTTCATAGGCGTTTTCCAACATGCCCAAATCCGAGGCAGGGGCCCTGCTTGCAGCTCTGCATGGGGGCCCGCTGTAATTCAATGAAAGCTGGATCTTAAGTGTGGAGGAGCATCTCTAATACAGATATGTTTGGTGTGTGTGTGTGTGTGCGTGTGTCTCCCAGATTATGATTTCACTGATTAAGCACACCTTTAAAGCTATTGATTTGGTGACTGCAGTGTGAAGATTGAATGCCGGGGTGATGTATGTAGATTAAACATACAGTACACACAAGCCTGCGGACGCTAAACAAACAGCCCATCGGATTGGCTGCGATCCTTTATGCATTATCCATAATCCTGACAGGTCCAAACATTTGAGTGCCGTTCCAGCACCATCTCACCCCCGAAACTCCCTTGGCAGATGATGACACCCCCCTCGCCCCCCTCCCACACACACACCCCCCTCAAATGACAGACTGATCCCTCTCATAGTTCAAGGGTGTCTCCCCTGTCACGCTGATCTTAGCCACACAAGTCGCCTCACATTCATGAGCTAGCTGAACTATACGGAGCGGCTAAACAAGCATGAAGATCAAGGGCTAGCTTTAAAGTGGCGAATTTAACATGTCAGCTATGCCAGGCGTTCAGTGCTCCCCTCTTTGCTTCCTGTTAGGGGTAGATGCTCTAATATTTGGGTAACTGCCCCCTGACTGTGCTTAAAAAAGTTTACTTGCATTCCCAGTATCATTGCATGTACCCATATCATGTTTTACTAATCTTATGTACCACCCATAGCTCATCTAGAGGACATTCCCCCCCCCCTTTTTTTCTCCCCAACTGTACCCGGCCAATTACCCCACTCCTCCGAGCCTGCCCGGTTGTTGGCCCACCCCATCTGCCGATCCGGGGAGGGCTGCAGACTACCACATGCCTCCTCCGATACATGTGGAGTCGCCAGCTGCCTCTTTTCACCTGACAGTGAGCAGTTTCACCAGGGGGACGTAGTGCTTGGGAGGATCACGCTATCCCCCCCCCCCCCGAACAGGCGCTCCAACTAACCAGAGGAGGTGTTAGTGCAGCGACCAGGACACATACCTACTTCCGGCTTCCGACCCGCAGACACGGCCAATTGTCTGTAGAGACGCTCGACCAAGCCGGAGGTAACACGGGGATTCGAACCAGCGATCCCCGTGTTGGTAGGCAACAGAATAGACCGCTACACTACCCGGATGCCCCTGAGGAGATTTTTTTTTTTGTTTAATTTATGAACACAGTCTGCATAGAGGTGGACATAAAAACTGATGAAGAGACAGGAAACTAGGGTGTTGATAAAAAAGGCCCAATCCACACACACGATTTCTGCTGCAGCTTTCTCAAGACAGCGTAGCATTGTTAAAGTGTTTGTGAGCCTTCTCCCGCTGTTTAAAAAAATGACTTGAGGCAGCACTCAAAGAGGGGTGCGTGTGTGTGCGTGCACGCGTGTGCGCCTGTGTGTGTGTGTGTGTGTGTGTGTGGGAGGGGGGTGGTGGGTGGTGTTGGTGGCATTGATCTGAGGCAATTTAATAGACGCTAGCATCAAAAGACGGTCAGCCAATGAATGAAGCGGCGTGTGATTGGCTGCAACAACTTCAAGCCATAAAAAGGATCTCGTCTGAGCGGCCCTATGACTTTAATTCCGTTCCCCTGAACAGCGTTTGATGAATTGAATCGGCTGTCTTAGACAAGCGGCATCAAAAGGGAGCAACCCTAATGTTTCCACGGCGAAGAGGAGGCCCCTCCTGCGTGGGTCTGGGAAACAAACAGCCCTCCCTTTGTTGATATCAGTTACCAGGTGACTGTTGATCAATCGCAACGACGGCGTAATGATTTGCTGTCAGATGTCTGACGAATGAGCAATGGCGACCCAAGTTGATTTCTTCCCCTTCCCCTTTCATTGCTCCTTTCTTCCCCGCGGGTTTCGGTTGACATTTTCCTCCCCAAGACAAAGGCGGCGTTGAGGTGAACATCCTCGGTTTGGGGGTGGTTTCATCTTTATTTGGACCCCCCCCCCTGTTGTTGAGCACGTTTCTTTTAAATAACAGTGGAGATGCCGATTGTCGCCCCCCCCCCCTGTAATTTTCTTGCAATGGACTGTGCCAGATCTATCCGCAGCCACAAAAGCCTGCTTGACAAGCCGACAATTACCGCCGTTCAGTCAGGATGGAGGTGCTTGTGGTGGTAGCGGTGGAGTTGGCTGCTGTTGTTGTTGTTGTTGCTCTTTTCCAGTTTTCCAAATCACAGAACAATAAATGTCTCAGAGTGATTGCAGATCCAGATGCGATTTGACATGCTTTCTTAATGATCACCTCACGCTGGTGTGATAGATCAGTTCATCCATGTGCTGTAATCATTTAGAAAAAAGGAGTTGAGAATTGTGTCTTTTTTTTTTCTTTCTCCTTGGTGGTAACAGGAGAACTGAAGTTGGGAAAGATCAAGTCCCCCGGTTCAGTGTTACACAGATAGGAGTTCTTATTTTATGGTTAGTTAGTTTATGATTAAGAATTAATGGAGCTTTCATACATAGCCCGCATTATGAGGGAGAGACAGTGGCTCGGGATACTACAGTATTTTTCTCTCTTGTCCACATCGTCTGCGCTAATGAGATCGCCGTCTCTCAGCCGTCACCTAGCAAACAATTGTACTTTTTTCCCATTATCATTCCTGAACATACATGCATAACTTGTGGAAGTACTGTACCAGTAGTCCTCCACGATAGTCCTCGAGTCTGACTGGTCTCCCTCTGTCACGGCGCTCTATTATGCAGCTGTCTCCTGAGTAAGGGCATAGTTCTATTTGGAGCCTGGCAAAGCTCTCAGCTAATGCCCCCAGGGATGCAGCATCATATCTGGCCAGGAGCAATGCAGAGACGTCTAGTGGTGGAGGCTTTGTGGCTTTGCCTTTTACCAGCACATCTGGCTCTGGAAGATTAGTGTGCTACTGGACCCCAGGAAAATACACATCACGTGTACTTAAGAGGAACACAAAAAACAACAAGCCTCAGAAATGCCTGGCTTTCTGGAGTGGTTCGAAGGCAAAAGAAATAAAGCACTGCCGTAAACAGATTTGAGTGCATTAAAAAGGAAGAAAAAAAAGGAATGTAAATATCGTCAAAAATTAGATTTTGCAGAGAACAGGGGATTAATAGGGGGAGAGTTTCTTTTTTAGTGTGCCATCCGTTTTCCCAGGGACTCACTTTGCCCTCTGTTGTCTCTCAGCACTTTAGGCTTTTAATGCGAGTATTTGAAAAATGCCTGGCTGACCAGCTCATCCATTTCCCCGTTCCCCCCTAATGACAATTGTGTATTTATCCGTCCCTGGTACGCTGCAGCGATTGTAAATAATACACTTTAGAATGATGAACAATCCATCGTTGCCCATGTTACGGCAGCCTCGTAATGAACTGAAGTCATTTGTGTGGCAGTAATTACACACTCCTCTGATTAAAGATGGCTGTGCTGGATAGTATTTGGGTAATTATTCCCTTTTGCTCCATGTGATAAGCTCATAATGTCCAGTCAGGGGGGTGCGGGGGACAGGGAGTGCGCTAATGACATGCTAAGGCTGGTTGCAGTGAATATCCAGTCGCTTTTCCTCAATCACTCACTTCCTTGGCCTCTGCCGCCCCTGCAGCATGAGCAACTATCTTTATGTGTAGTGTCCCAGCATGCCTGCACTAGCCCAGCTAAAGTAATTGCTACTGAAATGGCCTGGTTGCGCTGAGCCCTCAGCGTATGAATGCTAATGACAGTTAGCATTAGCTCTTCGAGGCTAACGCCAACACGTGAGCACTCCTCCAACAATGCTAATTAAAGTCAGCTACCCCCCCCTCCTCCCATTTCTCTAATTCCGTCCTCCATGATTGACCTAATCCCTCTCCTTATCCTTCCTTGCTGTTTGTAATTAACACCAGCTGCCTTCTCCTCTCCATTTAGCCACTCTGTCAGCTCGGCACTCTCCTCCGCCGAGGACTCGTCTCTTCTTCAGCAGTGCCTACCTTGATCTCTTCTCCAGAGCAGCACTCTCTCATCTTGCCGGAGGTTATATCACCCCCGGCCCAGTTGCACTTCCCGCAACTATCCTCATCCATCAAATGCGCACAAACATCCATTTTGATAGAACAGCAAGACCGAAAAGACACCAACATGGCATGCTGGGGGGAGGGGGGAGGAAACTAGTGATATTAGCAATCAGTCCAACCCAGTCTTACAGACAAAACTTATAGTCTGTGACTATGCCACTTCGTGATGAGAATGCAGGTACCAGGTATATGCCTAAGTACTTCTGGCCTTATGAGACTACCTGTCAGTGTGTCAAATCGCATTTTGTCACATGCATATGATGCATGTTGATGTATCAATGGATAATGATGTTTTTGAGGTGTAACCTTGTTTATAAAAGTGCTATATAAATAATGTTGATTCCTGTGATGGACTGACGGCCTGTCCAGGGTGTCTCCTCGCCTGCTCCAACGACTGCTGGGATAGGCTCCAGTATCCCGCAACCCAACTTCGGATAAACAGCTTGGATAATGGATGGATTATTATTATCCACTGAAATCATTCAAAAGCAGACCAAAATAGGCCAAATTAATTTCCAGTCAAGTGAAATGTGGCCAGTGGCGCAGTGGTTAGTGCAGTCACCTCACAGCAAGAAGGTCCTGGGTTCGAACCCCGTGGGTCATCCCAGGTCATCGTCTGTGTAGAGTTTGCATGTTCTCCCTATGTCTGTTTGGGTTTCCTGCGGGTGCTCCGGTTTCCTCCCACAGTCCAAAGACATGTCAGTCAAGTGAATCGGCCATACTAAATTGTCCCCAGGTGTGAATGCGTTGGCCCTGTGATGGCCTGTCGGCCTGTCCAGGGTGTCTCCCCACCTGCTGCCCAATGAATGCTGGGATAGGCTCCAGCATCCCACAACCCGACTTTGGATAAACGGCTTAGATAATGGATGGATGGATGGATTAGTGATGGTCAGGTAAGTTCTGAAATAAGGTTAGCTATGGCTGTGTTCAGGTATTAGATTATAGATGGTTAAGGTTATGTGAGAAATGGCAAGATGGTTAAGGTAGGGTATGGGTTTGATGGGGTTAAGGCAACGTTTCCCAACCCAGTCCTCAAGGAACCCTTATCCTACAGGTTTTCATTGTAACCCTGCATAGGTAGCCCTGCTTGTACTTACTCAACCAATCATCTCACAGCACTTAATTATGTAAGGTGTGCAACATCTGATATAATTCATTGCTGATTGGTTGAATAACTACAAACAGGTACCTATTCAGGGTTGTAAAGAAAATCTGCACGATAGGGGTTCCTTGAGGACTGGGTTGGGAAACACTGGGTTAAGGTAAGGGTAAGGATCTGGGAAGTTGGTTGTAAAGCATAATAATCCACACTGAAGTTAAATTGGGGTCAAATGTAGATTGCAGTGGATGCCCCCAACCATGTCCTCACTGATATGTTGACATGCATCATGTGCATGTAACAAAACGATGGCAATCGGCGTATTTTGGGACCTACAGTTAAGTTGTATATGAATGTATTGTCTGTGAGACTGGGCAGTTCAGTCACATCCATTTTTAATTTCACTTGCGTTGAGTCAATAAGAGCTCAGTGGAGCTGGCGTGCCACCTTGTCATACATGCTGCAATGCTCCTCCTCGGTCTTGAGGAGCATGCCAGGTTGCAGGTCCCCTATCACGGCGGTCATTGTGTTTCGGTATACATCGTGTCAAGAGTGTGTTTGTCGTCTCTATGTTCAGTATGTTTATGGCTAACCGGGGGCTCAGTGCAGGGGTTAGCACGTTGACAATGAAGGATCTTAGTCAGCCAGGCGTGAAATGAGAGGAGGAAAGTAACTGCTGTTGCCCAACCCAAACCCACCCACCCCCACATTCCCAACACCATTGCATGCAAGGGGGGGGGCTAGGGAGAATTTGGACGTCAAGAATCCTCTGCTGAAGGGAATGTATTCAGGGATGTCACGACAGGGACAGAATTAGAGCAGGTTAACCACGAGATAGTTAACCCCCATCGCCCCGATAATGGAGAGAAGCCTGAGCAACTACAGTGACCATGTACGATCCTGCTACCCGCACTGCACCATCAGTACCCTTCCTCACACGAGATGAGCAAATATTCAGTGTTGGATGTGTGCTGTAAAGGAATACACGTTGTTTTGATGGTGTTTGACTTCAGTCTGTCCACATTCGCCTTAGATTACTAGGCAAACATAAACTGTCACTCGACAGGTGAAATCAGGGGGTACTATAAGGATTACTTCTCCCTCCAGTGAGCTACTGGTTCAGCGGAAATACTGCCAACTCAGTACAGGAGGGGAATGAATAGTAAAATGAGCAAATTGTTTGCCTTCCTTCATTGTTTGTGAAGTTGCGCTCAGCACTTAACCTGTGCAGCGAGGTGCCTTTACCAACAGCACTACAAAACATTGTCGAATAAAAATAAAATAAAATAAAGAAAAACAAGGGGAGTGATTGAAAAGAAGTTCGTATGGTTGCCCTTTCTGAGTTGGACCAGAGACAAACTGCTTCTTTTAAACTGAAAAAAAAAAAGCACAGTAAAAAAAAAAAGAAAAGAAAAAATAGACAGAGAAGACGACGCCTGCCAACAGACCAGAGCCCAGTGCCCACAGAGGGGTGCTATGGGGCGCGCCATCTCAGAAAGAGAGGAGCACGGGGAAAAGAAGAAAGGAAAGCAAATGGGCAGTGAGAGGTGGCCCCGGTTTATCGGCTGTGGCAGGCTTGGCGGAGGCTCCCAAGGCTTTGGGGGGAGCTGACGTTACTGTTTTAATGAATGTAAACGGGGGCAATGGAGGGAGGGTGGTGGTGGCGGTGGTGAGGGGTGGAGGGGTTGTTTGGGGGTGCGTTGTTGGGACTTCCATCACCGCTTAGTAGCCGATGCAGTAGAAGGAGCCAGGGACAAGGGCTCCACTGGCCACCGTGGCACCGTCAGCCGCCATGGCACATGCCCAGGAGAGAGGCGCCAGGAGCGGTTTGTTTGACAAGGCCCAGAGATGGAGCTCATGCTAAGAACAGAGGGGCTTTGTAGTCGGGGCCAGATAAGCCGTTGCACGTGCACAAACACACACATGCACACTTACCTACGCACACAACACACACACATACACACACAAGTTCCACACATTTAAAGGATTTATACAGTAAGTCTGTTGTACAAATAATGGACGTACACACAAACACACACACTCGCAAACATTTGCGTTCTGGGCCTCAAATTTGTGCGCTTTTAGAGACACGTACTCTGGAGAAGTGCATGAACTCCCCCATCTACTTACACATCACCATATCAAACGCACACACCTAAAGAGACCCAGAAAATTCATTCACGATATCAACCCCTGGATATGCTGTGCTACCCACATGCAGTTCATCCCCATATATTTGTATAGCATACACACACACACACACACACACACACACACACACACACTGTATGCAACACAATGCAACCTCCCTAAGCGGTGGCCGTTTTCCTGTCATGATTTAAACAGTTGTTCCAAGACCTCATCCAGTTCATCTTTTTTTTTTTCCTTCCACCCCCCCCCCTCCTCTTTCTCTCTCATCCCGCCGAGTATGAAAGTGACATTTTCGAGCCCGCATCCCTCGAGTCACCCTCTGCGGCGCTCCGGCTTGACAGCGGCACGTTTGAGGCGGTGTCAGGCTGAAATTATACTGTCTGTGAAGCTCGGTAACGAGGCGAGGGATACGGACGCGCCGAGGAACAAGCACGCCCCAGAGCTGTGAGAGTCAACCTTCGCCTCTGAAAAGTGATGAGAAGCAGTGGGAGGACTCAAGTGGATGAAATGGGAAGGAGCACTTGTTTTCTTTTTTCTCTACTTCATTTTTTTTGTTTTGTTGTTTGTTCTTCAGTTTAGTTCATTTTTTTTGTTCTTCTGTCTGATCCGATCTGACGTTTGAGGATGCTAGCGTCGATAGAATGTGATGTTTAGATTGCTTTCAAGTATAATCCTACCTGAGTAATGACATATGCAAACATTTGTTAGCACATCGAGAGAGATTTCGAGCTGATATAACATCTGATGAGCTAACCTCACTGAAAAAGGACATTTGTGCCTCTGTGGATGCTGAAATAGACACTCTGGTAGCCTCTCTGAGGTCTGAAATTGACTCGATATGGACTGAACTGGGCGGCAAGGTTGCGCAGTGGTTAGCACAGTCGCCTCACAGCAAGAAGGTCCTGGGTTTGAACCCCGGTGTTGTCCAACCTTGGCGGTCATCCCGGGTCGTCCTCTGTGTGGAGTTTGCATGTTCTCTCGGTTTCTGCGTGGGTTTCCTCCGGGTGCTCCGGTTTCCTCCCACAGTCCAAAGACATGTAGGTCAGGTGAGTCGGCTGTACTAAATTGTCCCTAGGTGTGAATGTGTCAGCCCTGTGATCGACTGGCGGCCTGTCCAGGGTATCTCCCCGCCTGCCACCCCGTGACTGCTGGGATAGGCTCCAGCATCCTGTGACCCCAATTGGGATAAGCAGTTTGGATAATGGACGGATGGATGTTGGTACATCAAATCCACCATAACCAAGAGGAGATATAATGAACAACATCATGGACGACCGATGGTTTCACTACAGTAATATCGTTTAGGAGGATGAAAGCGAGAGTAGAATCAATGAGGTGAATTTTTTAACAATTAATGTGTGCCTGTTACACTCACACTGGCTCTCAGAGTGGATCCTCCAGCTTACATAATTGAGCCTGAGGATGACGTCACATGTGGTCAAAGGTCAAAATACTCCTGTTAGCCTCCAAGATCACATAACTGACAGCTGACACTGAGGATGACCCCCGTAAGCAGGAGTGATATTTATTCACCGTGATTTGGCACTTTGGTGACCGTCATCCTCCGCAGCGCCATCGTTCATCAAACAAATGGCGTATGTTGGTTTAGTGCATGACAGAGACATGGCTGCTGTTTTAAAGGTTTACAAGCCAAAGCTCTCTCTTAAAGGGAAACAGTCACAAGTTTCAGGATTTTGTAGGGATGACACTCCATTATCAGCCATAATGCTAAACAATCTTTGCCGTCTTTAGAAAGCCACTTTATTTTTTCATTGTACAGTTACAATGAAATTTGTCTTCAGCATTTAACCCATCCTATTATATAGGAGCAGCTGCAGCCACCGGGACCAACGCCACTTCTTTCCATTGCCTTGCTCAGGGGCATTAACCCTAACATGCATGTGTTTTTGATGGTGGGAGGAAGCCAAGACACCTGGAGGAAACCCACGCAGACATGGGGAGAACATGCAAACTCCACACAGAAAGGACCTGACCTGGCCTGGGGTTCGAACCCAGGAGGAAACCCACGCAGACACAAGGAGAACATGCAAACTCCACACAGAAAGGACCTGACCTGGCCTGGGGTTCGAACCCAGGACCTTCTTGCTGTGAGGCAACAGCGCTGACCACTGGGCCATTTATGTTGCATTTGCCACAACAGCTATATGTATGTAGCATTGTTATTCACATTTTCTTATTCAGTCCATTTCACTGTAACCCACTGAAGGGAGCAGCGGACCAGGAAGTGAGTTTACTTTTCACATTCATGGATTCTGACGGACATTTTTCAGCACAATTTTGGCTGTGTTTCAGAAGCACACACGAGACTGTTCAGTATTATGGCTACTAATGGAGTCTTATCCCTACAATGTATACAGAGAGATAATATTGGGAAATCGTGATCATTTCCCTTTAACCTCTGTGAGGGAAGAACTTAGAAAAGCCAAATATGGTTACACTGGGACGACACTTTAAAACTGGCTTATGTCAATCACTTTTTTTTTGGGGGGGGGGGGAGAAGATGTGTTCAGGATTGCTCATCAACATTTCAGAGGATTTTTTTTCTTTTCCTCTGTTGCAAGAGGAGCTACTAATTCTGTTTCTCCTTATGTGGCAATGAATGTGAAGTTGACTCATACCTTCCTTCTCCGACCCAAACCGTACTGTAGTTATGGCATTTGCGACTCTACCAGATGTTTCTTGCTCCGATCATCTGCCCATGACGGGCGCCCTCCACAGCGGGGCTGCAACTGTAACCGACACAACTCGTGACACAGCTCAAGAGGGAGCCAAATGTAGGCACAGATAGAGAGGGAGGGTTGGAAAGAGGAGGGGTTAGTGGAAGTGGCGTCTTCTTTAGCCGAAAAAAAATAGAACTACTGTGTATCTACCACCATGGAAACATCCCTTGTGACTGCACCTGCCCCCACCCCCGACCCCCATCTGCACCAGCATTAGTTGCCCCAGCCATGACCTGCAGCATTCCACTGCGAGCCTGAAGTGACGACGGAGTGGGGTGGGGGGAGTGTGTGTGTGGTGATGGTGGTGGTGGTGGCGTGGTGGCAGCGATGGGGTTGGATGAGATGCAGGGGAGAGAGAGACGGACATGACAGAGATTACACTCTTCAGGATGAGGCTATAGGGTTACAGTCATCAGCTGGGGGGTGAGGTGAGGTAGCATGAGCCGAAATAAGATTTGCACTGGGATAAAGTGCAACTACAGGAGAATGTCTGTGTGTGTGCGCATGTGTGTGTGTACGGGGTTTTTTTAGTCCTTATCGTTTTCCATGGCTGAATCCGTCAACTGGTCCAAAGGACATGTTAATGTCCAACTCTGTCCACTGAGCGCAGTGTTAAAACTGTTACCAGGGCTGTCAGTTCCAGTGGAACCAATTATGTTGTAACGGAGATCCATGGTTAAAGCCGCAGCCACAGGAAACAACCCCGCAAGCACTTGTGTCTGCACCTACCGGCTCTAAAGAAGCCACCTGACACAGACAAGGATACGAGCCAGAGAAAGGGAGGGGTCCTGTGGAAAATTTAAGCCGCTGTCACGTTGTTTTGCCCCGCCCTCGCCTCCTCGTCCAGCCGGTTTGTTCAGCCCCCCCCCCCCCCCCGGAGTGGATGGAGTTTCAGTCCCATGACCGAGTTGCTGGTATGGTCTGGGAAAGGCAGCCAACATCGGTTCAGACCATGCCAAAAATCCCCCCCTCCCCTCCCCAACCCCCCTCGGTCACACTTGTGCCGTCACGGGGGACGGCGGGGCTCAATTCCTTCTGCGTGCAACATGTCGGCATGTACCCCCACCACCTACACACACACACACACACACACACACACACTGAGCTTGTCTGCGCTCTAACGATATATCCTACTCTGCCCCTGCAAAATGAGACCATGAATGGGATGGAAAAGTGGGGCCCCTCAGAGGAGTGCTCTCCCCATGACGTGTTCAGCACAGAGGAAATGTGAATGGCACAGAGGAATAAGAGGCAATATGGGCCAAGTAACATGTGTCTCTGTGGAAAAGGAAAAAAAAAAGAAGTCATTGCTGGCTAGAAACTGCGGATGATACCCAGTACAGCACTGAGCATTGCAGCGTCAGACTACATCTAAAAAGAAGAACTGGTTGTGCACATTTTAACTGTAACCCAGCCGGATTACTAATTGTTCTTCTCTCCAGGCAACTTTCACAACTCTTCACAGTGTCTTTTAGCCAATGTTGTTATTAATGGAACATGGGACTAATCATTAATTGGCATCCAAGCAATGTTCGGTAGGAATGAGAGCCAACATGCTCCATCAGTAGGTTGCAGCGATCAATGCTAACAAGTACTTCCCTTCATAGCAGTTGATGGAGCATCCCCAAGTTGCAGCGCTAGTCAGCCAAGTCGAGGTGAGAGAAGCTTTCAGCGCTAACATGGGGGTTCTGCCCTTGCCCTTGGTGGACGTGTGTTTAAGACGGGCGGGCAGCTGTTGGCACCGGCTGGAGGAGCTGCTTTAGAGGCAGGGGTCCGTCACATAAATGGAGCCGAGCAGCCCTGATGGATCAGCACATCAGTTCCCCTCCTGCAGGGTCAAACAAATGGCGGGTAGCACGGAGCCTGTATCACTCATGCTGAAGGGAAATGGGCGAGATGTGAGGGAGCGAGATGCAAAGAGGGAGGAAGTTGTTGGGGGTTTTTTTTTAGAAGACATATTCGCTGTTCGCAGTCGAAACTATTTCATGGATAAACGTTTATCTCGGGAGGCGCTCCTTTCGCTTGTGTACTTAAACTATGATGAATAAGCCTCCAAGTACTTAGATTTATGTGTAAATGATTGCAGTCTGGATTAGGAGGGTGAATCATTTGCACTGCTGAACTTTGAACATTGTGAAGCAGTGTAGATGTCTATCTACGATCTGATGTACGCCACCTCCCTTTATTTCGATTTTGTTTTTAACTCTCTTTTTTTTCCGTGAGGTGGGCCAAAATATCAATCTCAAACACAGTTTTAGGTTTGTTATTAAAACAAACAGATTAAGAGCAAAAACAGCCTCCGGGAACGCATGAAGCAGACACAAATATGAAATATACAGCATATCTGTACTGTAAATGTAGTAGTGGTGCACACACTTGTAGTACTGTGCTAATATACAAGTTGTTGAGATATCTGAATTAGTTCTCACAAATCAAATTTGTGTAAATTTGTTATGCTATGGTGGCGGCACGGTGGTGCAGTGGTTAGCGCGGTCACCTCACAGCAAGAAGGTCCTGGGTTCAAACCCTGGGGGTAGTCCAACCTTGGGGGCCATCCTGGGTCATCCTCTGTGTGGAGTTTGCATGTTCTCCCCGTGTCTGTGTGGGTTTCCTCCCACAGTCCAAAGACATGTAGGTCAGGTGAATCAGCCATACTAAATTGCTCCTAGGTGTGAATGTGTCGGCACTGTGATGGCCTGGCGGCCTGTCCGGGGTGTCTTCCGGCCTGCCGTCCAATGACTGCTGGGATAGACTCCAGCATCCCACGACCCCAATTGGGATAAGCGGCTTGGGTAATGGATGGATGGATGTTATACTATCGGAACAAATTAACTATTTTTGGTATCTCATCATTCTATATGCAAACTAAACTATGTTTTGTTGTCTCCAGATTCATCTTAGCTCGTCATAATGCTAACCGTACTGACTTTGCCATACGAGTATAAAATGCCAGGGATAATAAAGACTGACACAGGCAATCATTTAAGGGAGCTATTGGCTTTGCTGTAGGCAAGATGGGCCCTGAAAATGACCACATGGCCGATGTCTTCGAAGAGGTACCTGAGTTAGACAGATGGCTTCAAGATGGCGGATCATTGTGTGGCGCTCGCCTCCGCCGTGCTGACAGAGGGATGCTGATGAAGAGAAGACATACTTCCTATTGCAGCCCGCGATTCCCAACATCCCTCCATCGCTCCATCCCTCCAATTCTTTATCCCAACCAGCCTATAATTCAGGTTGCCATCATGGGGCCCCTGTCTTTATAAATCAGAGGCCCCATTTATGAAACATATCTTTTTGATAAAGTAGCCTCTTCATCGAGGTCTTTCGACGCTCTGTTTCCAACTGTATCGATTGGTACTTGGATTATTTTTGGCCATGGTTTTATATTTCCCCTCCTTTTTTTTTCTTTTTGAAAGCATGACAGAAATGGATCTATGGTAATCATATTCCGGCTGTGACACTGCGCTTGGTCCATTACTATACGCTCTCCCTGCTTGGTCCAATGTATTCTCTCTGTCTGTCTCTCTCTCTCTCTCTCTCTCTCTCTCTCTCTCTCTCTCTTTCCCGTTTCTCTGTCTCTCTATCTCTCGCTGTCTCTCTCTCCCCCATCTCTCTGTCTCTCTGTCTCTCTGTGGATGGAGCCTCCCACTCCAAGCACCCTGGATGCGGTCTCCTCCTCTTCCCCCGTCTCCTCGTACCTTAATTGTACTGTAACGAAGGCAGAATCTAATTCCGAAAAAGCGTCTACAGACTGACCCCCCCCCCCCCACTATCTCTCATTCCATTCTCCGGCCTCCCAGCTAACACACACACACACACACACACACACACGTAAACTTTGGATGGCAGCAACTCCTAGAAAGCAAACAGGCCTTTGGCTGGAGGAGCCAGATAGTAGCTGGTTGGCTCCTACCAATCCTTTATCTGAGCGAGCGCTGCACATCAATAACACAAACACCAATTCTCGCTCATTCCTCTTCCCTTCCCTCCCTCCATACTGTCACCAAACACCATCCTCCCGTTTCCCTGCAGCCCACTCCCCCACTTTTTAATCTCTCAAAACAAAGCGCCGGGGCCACATAAGAGAAACCGCATCAAGCTGAGAGAGCGATAAAGCCAGAGTTGGTGTTTTTATTTGTTTGGTTTTTTTTAAATTATTTATTTATTTATTTATTTTGTGGGGACGCGGCGTCAAGATGGGAGAATTGAAATTATTTCCGTAGCTCTTTGTTTTTTTTTTTTCTTTCCTGGATACCTGTCTGTGCCTATGCTAATAACTTGTTGATCTGGGCTCCTGCTCTGTTTGGTTTCTGTGGACTCCCACAACTGCAGCGCCGACAACCGAGCCAAGGTGCATAAACAAGAAGACCCAATATCAATCATGCCGATGCTTCTCAAATGCCACCGCGTTGCAGCGCCGAGCAGTGTGGTAATGGCGCGGAATTCTCTTTTTGATTGTTTTCTTTTTTTTTCTTTTGTGGCTCTCGTGAAGATAAAAAGAGCGGGGCTTTTTCTTTTTTATTTTAAGCATCAAAATGAAAGAAAGATAACAGTGCAGCCTGGGATCGCCTGGCTGCATCTTTGATTGCGTTGAAGCTGTTTGATCTCTGTACCCGTTGAAACTTGGTTGCGTACATAACTATGCAGGCGCAGAGGCCCGTGCATACAATAAGATATGCGCACAGAGGCAGACCTGCACACACACACACACGCACACGCACACGCACACGCACGCACACACACAAGCATACGAACCCGATCGGAGGCACCCGCTGCTTCTTTCATGGTCTTCTACTCTGTATCTTTACCCTCTCTACTTGGGGGCCCCCAAAAAAGGTGTTGTGGTTGAACAAAGCTGGCCGCCACGGGGAGCCGGAGTCTCGCCACGCTTCGATGAAGGCAGTAGAATATGTGTCTTCAATATTAATTTCGCTCTCTACTCAATATGATACTCTAATGCCCAATTCTTGTAAATGAGCTGTGAATAAAAATCTATGACATACTAATTTTTATTCATTTTTTGGTGTCCCTGTGCGGTGATGACTCTGAAAAACAGTTCTGGAGAAATGCTGCAAATGGTCCGTTTTGCGTATACGTGTTTGTATGTGTGTGATATGCGTGTTTGAGATATATTCCTTGTCATGGTTGAATGCCTCAAAATTATCTGTGGAGTAAACCTCGAAAAAGCGTGAAAATGTCCTACCCACAAAAAAAAAAGAAAAAAGGATGTGACTTCCTTTTAAATTGTGCAGCAGGGTGTCCGGATGGCATGGTGGTCTACTCCGTTGCCTACCAATATGAGGATTGCTGGTTCGAATCCCCGTGTTACCTCCGGCTTGGTCGGACATCCCTACAGACACAATGGGCCGTGTCTGCGGGTGGGAAGCCAGGATGAGTCCTGGTCGCTGCACTAGCACCCCCTCTGGTCGGTCGGGGTGCCTGTTCAGGGGGAGGGGGAACTGAGGGGAATAGCGTGATCCTCCCACATGCTGCATCCCCCAGGTGAAACTCCTCACTGTCAGGTGAAATGAAGCGGCGGGCGATTCCACATGTATCGGAGGAGGCATGTGGTAGTCTGCAGCCCTCCCCGGATCAGCCGATGGGGGTGGAGCAGCGACCGGGACGGCTAAGAAGAGTGGCCGGATATGATTGGGGATACAATTTGGGGAGAAAAGAGGGGCATCAGAGGGAAGAAATTGTGCAGCTAGGTAAATCTGGTTTCGGTGTCAAAAGTAAACAAAACCTGTGATATACATATTTTTTTGCTAACCTTGGTGAGTATAGTATAAAGTGATGCGTATAAAAGAGAGGAAAGGAGGATCTTCCCACTGTACCCGAGGCCTTTATAGTCGTGCAGCGTGTCACCAGGGGGGCCGAGGGTGTAGCTCCAACTCTCTGAATCGATGGTGCAGGCAAAATGCCACGCTAATCAGCATTCCATTATTGCTATTTGCATATTTGATCCAGGATTTGTTCAACGGATTATACATATTACCTGTATGATGTTTAATTGCCTTTTTAATGGACTCTGTGATTAAAGAGGGGAGTCAGGATGGGTTTGGAGTAGAGTTGAAAAAAAAATTGAAAAAAAAAATCTTATTAGAACAAGTTGCCTGCATCCTCTGGAAGAGCGTCTTATATTGGCGGGATGAAATAAAGCAGAGATGTGTCCTCCGATAGCAGCAGCAGTGGCTGCTCAAAATTCATTCATTTGCCTGGTGTTTGTTTAAGGAGATTGAAGAGGCTGCTTGTTCGGTTGCCGCAGAGTTTTATATCTTATCGTGTTTCGACAGATGAGCGGCGTGAAGAACGAGAGTGTGCGCGCACGTGGAGTGCTGTTGCATTGTGGGGCTGTGGATGAATGAGACTTTGTCTGCAGTAATTATCATGCAAAAGTTTTGCTGGAGTTGACGTAGCACGGGGGTTAAGTTCGTTTACTGTAGGCAGGCTCTTTTCCATGTCTCATACTATGTGTCCTATATATATAAGAAACACTTTTTTTTTTGCACATTATCGCACAATCGAGACGTCCAGATAGTCGAAACAACACACAAACCTGACATAATCATTTCTGTATGGAGGCCTTAAAGGATGATGAGGGGGGAGTGAGAGAAAGGGATGGAGATAGCCAGCCATGCTGCAGTTCATGCGTCAAGACAGAAGCCAAATGCATGGGGCAAAGCACAGATATTGGACCCTAATCTTTGGTTGCATTAGCTTCAGGCTAAAGGTAACCTAAGTAAAGCATTGTAAAGTATTTAAGTTGACTGAGTACCCTACACATGGTCAGGGTCACAGGGTGCTTGAGGTTGTGTGTGTGTGTGTGTGTGTGTGTGTGTGTGTGTGTGTGTGTGTGTGTGTGTGTGTGTGTGTGTGTGTGTGTGTGTGTGTGCGCATGGTGATGTTTGTGAGTGGATCTATATTGATATGAATGCATTCTCTGGTGTAAGTGGATAAAATGAGTTCAAGGTACGAGACTGTCAGTTGCTTTTCATGTACCGAAATATCAGCGTGTGACCTATGGGTGTTAATGGCCCAGTCTAAAGGCCAAAGATATACACTAGCATGTGAACGCGTGCACGCACACACATAGACACACACACACGTACATAAAGGTGAATAACGAGCAAGCACTCTTGTTGCACCAGCAGACCTCCTGATCCATCCTTTCTCAAATCTCAAACAAGGGAAGGTGCAACAAGGTCCCTGTGAGGTCACACTTCTCGCCTGCAATTAGCGGCCGGTCACTTCATTAATAAGGGAATTAATGTTGCATTCTGTTTCAATTAACCTTCCTGGAGCATGAGAGCAGGGATGTGGTGGGGTGGGGGGGGGGTTCGGGGGGCAGGCCCCCATCGAGGTCAAGGTAATTGAATCAGAGGTGCAACGATGACAAGGCCAAGAAATTGTTGCCACGGTACCGGGTCTGATGGTTACGCCGTCGTTAGGGTGGAGGTTGAGCCCCCCCTGTGCGTCAGGGGGCTTCGTGTCGTCTCAGACAGGTCAGGCCGTCACCCTCAACCAGCTCCATTTCATTGGCCATCATGAATACAGGACCAGGTGACAGTCTGGGGCTTTGTCTGGATTGATTATTGGCTCCAGTAATGGTTCATCATGAAAAAGCTTCCGGTTCCCAATCTTGATTGTCCTGTTAGTGTAAGCCTTATCTGTGGAAACAATATGATGGATACCAGAAATAGGGCTCTTGGTTGGCTAGAGATTATATCAGCGAAATGAAAAAAAAGTAACCTTGAACTCATTTTGAGTGAGTTTGCCTCGTGGGCGGACACCATGTTTCTGTAATTTTGGTGGACATAAACCGAATATGTATGTTCCCCTTTAAGGCTTGTGGATGTCTCATTATTACGATGTGAATCAAAAGTGTTTTACAAATCCTGTTAAAATGAAATGGTTTGCTCCAATATGGTGAAACAGTATGTAAGTCTGCAGATCATATGTACAGTAAGGTTAGTTTAGTGATTTTTTCCACTTCATGTAAAATTAGCTCCTCTGCAGGTTTCACCTGACAGAGATGTTTAGTGATTCTTTCACCGTAATTTCATTATCACAATGGTGATGATGATGGTTTGATATTATGTAGCTTTTGTTTGTTTGTTTTTGGCTTTCCCCTTTTTCTCCCCAATTGTATCCGGCCACTTACTCCACTTTTACAAGCTGTCCAGGTCTCTGCGCCACCCCCTCTGCCGATCCGGGGAGGGCTGCAGACTACCACATGCCTCCTCCCATACATGTGGAGTCGCCAGCCGCTTCCTTTCACCTGACAGTGAGGAGTTTTGCAAGGGGGACGTAGCGCGTGGGAGGATCACGCTATTCCCCCCAGTCCCCCCCCCCCGAACAGGTGCCCCGACTGGCCAGAGGAGGCACTAGTGCAGCAACCAGGACACATACCCACATCCGGCTTCCCACCTCCAGATTCGGCCTATTGTGTCTGTAGGGACACCCGACCAAACCGGAGGTACCATGGGGATTCGAACCAGCAATCGCCGTGTTGGTAGGCAACGGAATAGACCGCTACGCTACCTGACACCTGATAATATGTAGCTTTTTTTTTCAATTTTCATTATATAATATTAGCGTTATTACGGTTATACTAACTGCTTTTCAGTCAAGCTATTTTTATGCAATTTTTAAAATAGGAATAAAAAAACGAGTATAAAAAACTGAATATCCCATATCAGGTTTTAATGTATGCTTGATCTGGAGAAGTCCATCCTCCTCCTTTTCATTTCCCCTGAACGTGAACACGAGGACATATGAACAACATATGAAACACGTCTCATTTGTCTGAGAATTTTTAGGGTCTTTTCCAACTTTTTCCTTTAAAAAAAAAAAGTGCGTCCAGGTAGCATAGTGATCTATTCCGTTGCATACCAACACGGGGATCGCCGGTTCGAATCCCCATGTTGCCTCCGGCTTGGCTGGGCGTCCCTATGGACACAATTGGCTGTGTCTGCGGGTGGGAAGCTGGATGTGGGTGTGTGTCCTGGTCGCTGCACGAGCGCCTCCTGTGGTCATTCAGGGTGCCTGTTCAGGGGGGAGGGGGAACTGGGGGCGAATAGCGTGATCCTCCCACACGCTACATCCCCCTGGGGAAACTCCTCACTGTCAGGTGAAAAGAAGCGGCTGGTGACTCCACATGTATCGGAGGTGACGTGGTAGTCTGCAGCCCTCCCCGGATCAGCAGAGGAGGTGGAGCAGCAACCGAGATGGCTCGGAAGAGTGGGGTAATTGGGGAGAAAAAGGGGTGGAACCCCCCCCCCCCAAAAAAAAGCTTAACCTTAGAGCAGAATACAGAAACTTGGGAGATTTTGTTTACTTTTTCTCCAACACGGCCTTAAATCTCCCTTAAAGATGTCTGCAGCACTCTTGCTCGTTATTTTCTTGGGGTTAATAGTTCCACTTTGTTACTTTAAGTAGCACCTCCTTTGCTCCACCCCGATCTCCCTTTCCCCTCGCCCTCTGGTGATGGTTGTCTGCTCCTCGAATGCGCTGCTGAGCATTGGGCAACAGTAAAACACACCTGGGTGTGTCCCGCCATCTGATGAATGGCCCTGCGGCTGGTGGTCGGATCGATACAAGGTGTGTGTGTGTGTGTGTTGGGGGGGGGGGCGGTGAGGAGAACGGGTGCATTCTGCTGAGCTGGAAATCCCATTAAATCCCTGCTACCACACGTGTACAAACACACACAAACATACAAGTGTATACACACACACACACACACACACACACACACACACACACACACGTACGCACATTGGCGAGCAGAGACACCTTTTTAAACACATCACATCTTTACATCTTGTGTGCTAATACACACTGGTAGACGCACACAGGGCTATCTCTCATACACATCTTTACCCACTCAGCCTTGCACACACCTGCCTGCACAAAGCAGTCATGTGGGCTTGCACAAACACACACAAACAAACACACACATGTACACACACAAGCCCATACTGGGGAGTATGTCCATATTTCACCGTTTCTCTTCTCGTTTGCGGTCCATTCTTCAGCGGTAAAGATGGTTCTGTTCTGCCGGTATGTGAACGAGTGGCACCCCGGCAGGCCGCAGGTTTCCAGACGTGTTTAAGGGGAATGTGGAAATGCCTGGACTGGCAGTTCTCAAGCTGCACAATCTGTCTGTTTGAATGTGTTGTGGCGTCGTCACATTAATGTTGTGACTCATGTATCTGCAGGGATCCAGCAGGTCTTCTTGGCAGCATGTAGCTCTGTTTGTGTGTGTGTGTGTGTGTGTGTGTGTGTGTGTGTGTGCATGCCCTTGTATGTGCGTGGGGGTTTGGTGTCGAAGCAACCGCCTTGCTGCTCTTATGGCTGCTCTGGAAGCATGCAGCACCGGCATTTGAAATAATCTCTTTCCCTCTCCGTGCTTATCCCCAAGTCTTGATCCCTCATCTCTCCCTCTCTCTCTCGCTCCCTCTCTCTCTCCCTCTCACTCACTCGCTCCCACTCTCTCTCTTTGTGTATCTTTCTAACACCTTCCTTCCACCTGTTTCCCTCCATCCTTCCTTTGTGTGTACCCTTCTCCGTACTCGCTGTTGCTTCATCTGTCATCCCTCCCCTCCTCCCTCCATCCCTCCATCCCCTTCATCCAGGGGCCTTAGCGTGACATTCTATCTCTGACACATCATGCATGTCCTGTTCTGATGATGCCAGCGCACTGACAGATCAGCCACAATGTGTGTCATCTGGCCAGGAGAGAGACAGACGGATAGAGAGCGAGAGAGAGCGAGAGAGAGAGAGAGAGAGAGAGAGAGAGAGAGAGAGAGAGAGAGAGAGAGAGAGAGAGGGAGGAGAGAACTGGCTCGGCCTGTCTGAAGCCCTGCCGCCAACAGCTGGCCAATCAGAGTGCAGACAGTTAGACAAGTTGGACCGGTGTTGTCATCCAGGCTTCCGAAGGTGGTCTTTTAAAACCAGGGTATGGTGATGTGGACAGGAGACATGCATGTGTGTATGTGTGTGCCTGATGTGCTGCTGTACGGACACACGGAGCAGGAGGGGAGCTCAAACACAAGTTAGTCTTCAGAGCATCTCATGAGAAAATGTGATGAATAGGGATTTTTCCCCCCAGGGCTCTGTGGGGAATTGGGAGAGGTAATGTCATGACAGCGAATTCATCTTAAATTAATAAAATAATTGATCCATTTATTTTTGCTGAGTTTTCATCTCAATACCTCCCCTTGTTTTTTGTGTTACTCGTGGTTACTAGTACTTTCAGAACCCTGTGTGAAGATGTAGACAGAATGAAAATGCGTCGGATTAGCTCGCTCTTCACTAGATCTTATGTGTTGATGCAAAGTGCATAATTGTAGACACATATAAATCGTGGTTGATGGACAGATTTGATCAAATGGGTCACAAAAAAATCTCTGAGAACAAATATCATAATGGCATGATGACATTTTAGCTTATGATACCCTCTCGAATTTCACCTTCAGTCATATGGTCAGCATTTGGGGGTGCCATTTTGCCATTCCTGTTCTTCCGTGTTGACTCAACATGCATCTATGTACATGGCGTATTTAGCTTGATTCACATGCTTACCCTATACAGCCCTATAAATACTTTTATACCATATGTACATGCAAGCAGTCATGCAATCATGCATAATGCAGAACTGAAGCAGCACAGCTCATTTAGCCAGTTGTTGGCTGCAGTGTGGTCCATTGGCTCACCGTCATCTCTGACCTCCCGATCTGCCACTGGATCACACTAGCACTTAACTGCCTGTGTGCCAAGGCAATCCTATCAGCGCTGTCACGCAAGAAAGAGGGGCTTAAAGCACCCCAACCCCCACCACCCTGAGCCACCAAACCTAACCCAGCAAAACTCTTGTTGCGTCATCAGGGCAGACCATGCAGTATATTTCCCTACAATAGCTAGTTCTGTTCATGCTATAACACCACCAGTGTAGCCAGGGCCAGAGAAGACAATCCAGCGCTCAGGGCAAAAAAGGGAATATGCCACTCCATACGTTAAAAATTTTTAAGAGGAAAAAAAAAGCCAATTTATCACATACTTACCCCTATTTTTGACTTAAGACAGATGCAATGAATTAATACCATTGGCTCACCATTTAAAGAGGACCTTTCTTGCTTTGGCTGCTGCAAACGCGTCAGTTATCTTGGCGTAATCCAATTTGTGACCGATTGGGTGGTCAACTGAAATTTCGGCCAATCCATTCAAATAATCTCATGACATTGTCAATCGCGGATAGTTCTTTACAAGTTTGAGACACGAAAAATCCTCTCTAATGCTGCCACGGTTACCGGCACAGTTAACGGTAAGCTGAGGGCAGCGCTAAGATTTGGGTACGAATCCAAAACATTTTCCTGGTAGATGTGCCTAAGCGTGTCAATGGGTGAATTGTACACATCGCTGGGGTAGTGCTTGACTGCTGTTTTTATCTCAGAACTCAGATCTGCATCAATATCCCCAATTTCCTTTGCAAGATGCAGGTACTTATGAACGGTGTTGTCACTGATCGCAGTTTGCATCTCCTCGGTGCCGAAGAGGAATCCGAAAAATAGTAAAAAATGTCCAGCTGTGACTCTCTCTCTCGATAAGGCTGATTAAAGCTGTGTCAACTAGGGGAAGAAAAATGTTTCGCTTGTTGTTCTTTTCAGATAGTACTGCTGGGCCATCAGCTAAACTTTCCTGGGCAAACATTGCCCTTTTTTTCCCGCCACTTTTGCTCAGGAAACGCCAACTCCACCCCGACTTTGTCAGCGCTTTCTCGTGCATCTGTGCATGCAGCCATAAAGCCGTTCCGTCTGAATTCTTGCAAAAATGCAGGTTTGTCTCCATTCCCACCGAGGGGCTCTGGAATGTTTTGCTTGTACGATTAATGTAAAACAAAACGTTGTACCACACAACGACGGACATGATAAAGGGCCCCAACGAAATTTCGTGAGCAAGGCATCTGGCCTCTACTGCTGTCATGCTATCTCTTTTGCCGACTGAATGGTCAGCCAGTGCCTTCAGTGCTTAATGAACTTCTTCCAGGTGATATTGGGAAAACTTGCATGCTTCCAATATGAGACTTCCGAGTGTCTGAGTTGTCAGTCAGACTGGCTACATGGTCTTTGAGTGTGGACCAGAGAGATGTTGAAGAGCTAAAAATGACAATTTCTGCAGCATGCTAAAAAATTTCACAGATCGCACTGAAGATTTCGCTTTATCCGAGACAACCATGTTTAAACTATGGCTACTACGTGGCATGAAAAGTGCTTTCTGGTTCAATCAAGTATTCGTTTTGGAACTCGCATGTTTTTTCGCCTTTCATATTACCCCTGTCGTCGTAGCTTTGCCCCGTACAATCATTAAGCCCAACAGCTCCAGATGGCATAGAAAGTGTTACACAGTACTTCGCCTGTTGTGGACTCGACTAGGAGAAATCCAGTTCTGTTATTGAAACATAAAACATCTCACAAGCCACACTATGCAGTATAACTGACATGTGTTCAACGTGAGAAACATCAGGCTTACAGTCCGTGAATATGGCAAAATATTTTGCATCATGAACTTTTTTTTGTAATGGCCTGAACAATCATCCATCCAATCTGTTCAATTAGTTCATTCTGAATGTCATTGGTTAAGTAGTGGTGTGTTATCTCATGTCTGAATTCTTCGCAAATACTCATTCATCACTGGGTCATACTTAGCAAGCAGCTCAACCTCACCCAAGAAATTACCATTGGAGGGTCAAAGAGTTGATCAGATATCCCACCAAAGGCTAAGTTCTGTTCAGCTGAATGGCGTGATGCTGATGGTTCGGGTTAGTATTGCACGCCAATGATTTCTCTTGCTCTTGATCAGCTCCATTTTACGGCAGTTCACAGTTTTTGTACCTTTAACGCCAGACTTGAGAACATGCCATGTCTCCGTGTTGCAAATGTGTGCTTTTGACTGTTCCTGTGATTTTAAAATATCGCCAATATGTAGTTCTCCTGATTTCCTACGTTAAATGCACTTATTGTAAGTCGCTTTGGATAAAAGCGTCGGCTAAATGACTGTAATGTAATGTAATGTTTCCAATCATCACAGCCATCCTTTGCCAGAATGACATGTTTTCCAAATAATGTGCAGCAAAAGCAGAAAATAACCATGACCATTTCACATTTCTTCATTTTTACAGGTGATGTAATATAAGTCTTTGCGAAATCTTTGTGGAACTGAGTCATTATTTTGCGGGAACACAATGTCCTTAATCTGCGTTGACCCCTTCTTATTAGCTCAATTCTGACAAAGTCTAAAATTCTATGGGGCCATAATGCTGGGTCGTCTGACATCTTCATGATCAAAGAGAACTTGGCAGACCCACCTCCACACAGTGCCCCCTCGTTGTCATCGAGTAGCGTGGGGGTTCTGTTTCCTCATTTTCGCTGGCAAAGACAACGGACTCGTTGATTCAGTGCTATCTTGGGCTGCTGGCACCGATGGCTCCTGTGATTGCGATTGCAGATCAACACCCTCCTCCTCGTTGGTCTTCGTCTTACTATCCCTCTGCTCTTTATGTCCCGAAGCTAGGCTAGTAACTGCTGGACTAGAAGTAGCTAGACTAAGGTTAGCTTCTTGAACAGCATTGGAACCTTTTGGGAAAAAGTTTGTTAATTTTGGACAGCTGTCCAAACGTTTCCTCTTTGCCCATGCACACCTTCTATATTCAGCACCGCTAGGCTTTGAACTACTCGTTACGCAGAGTATGAAAATGTTCACAACTGTGAAATGTTGAGTATAAAAATTTTATTTATGGCAAAGCCATCAATTGTGAAATGACCGCGCTCTTAGTTTTTTTAATTTTTGCAAAGCTCATCATGGTGCCACATCCCCTAGTGGCCTGGTGCCCTGTGCAATTGCCCAGTTTGCCCAGCGCTTCTGCCAGCCCTGAGTGTAGCCTGGAAGAGTCTCCCTCCCTTCGCCGTCTTCCTCCCTTTCCTTGTCCTTTGCCCTGAGCCGTAAAGTGTTGTTCAGTCTAGATTAGCTCAGTGGGGCTTCCCTTGTAATGCCAGAACAGGGGATAGGCTATGCTCTTCCTAAAGAAGTCGTTGAGCTATGTTTGAAGGTTTTAACATTGCGGCCACAAGGCAACAAGGTGGTCAAACAAACATCAGCTTCAAGCTGTTTTACAGAAGGGTCTACTATAATCTATACCACTGATCAGCAGTTGCACCTGCAGGACTCCATCATGGTGTGGCTGCATTGAATTAAAACCACCCGTCCTTCACCTCATCCAGTCAGACACATTATTGGAGTGTTAGAGACACTTAAGGGAATATAAAACACAACTGCTGAACAGATTTCCGTTCCGACCCGGCGTCAGTTTGCCTACACACTGCATTTCAGAGACACGGCTCAATAAGGTTGCAAACAATGTGCACAAATCTACAAAAAAGCACAGTAAAAAGCAGAGCAGCGGGAAAAGCTACGATGTTCCCTAGCACAACCACATTCATTACACCTGAGTCACACGGCACAAGAGCAACCAGCTTTTTAGATTTCAAAACACAGTCGAAATAGGTAGGAACCCTTTTATATCTTTGTAGGAATTTTGTTCATGCTTCAACTTCTTGTTGCACATCTTGCAGAACAGTCTCAAGGCTAATGTCAGCTAAACCTGCAGACAGAAAACAGCTGTTAAAGTTGGAGCATCAAATTTAACAGCAGACATTTTGATAATGCCATAACCCAGTAAGTGATGGCCCAAAGCATCATTACCTATTGTTGGCCTTTAATGTGTATTGTCTTGAACACCGAGTGTAGGCTACTGTCATCTGAACAAGCAATAGAGGTGTAACATAACCAGTCCTTCCTCTAATGAACTGTGGTGTCAAGAGAAACAAATGCTATAGTATGCTATGCTATGCTATGCTATGCTAAAGTTTGCTAACAATCAAATTTTATCAATGGGATGGCTACTATTTGAAAAAAAACACAAAAAACACAATTTTCTTGTTGAGACAAGTTAAAAATGAAACTCAGAATGGGCCCCGTGAAGAACAACTTCTTAACTTTCTCTTAAATGTGTACTTAAAGGAAGTGCATATGAGAAACCCATCAGATTCACAAAATGTTCTTGGACACCCAGATTTGCTTTTACAGATTATGATGAATTGCACGTGTGGGTCAGTGAATCTTTTAAAAGACCCGAGTTAGGAGAGCTGATTCTGAGAGTTGTAAAGAAAAAAAAGAAAAGAAGAAGAAAAAAAAGATTTCAGGGAATCTGATCAGCCGTTGGAGACATGCAGCAAGAACTTTCTTGCAGCACTTTGGTTGTTGAACGAGTTCAGAAATCAAAGTGCTGCTATCACACCTGTCAAATTTAGGAAAATGGTGACTGGTTCTCAGACCCTTCACTCGTGTTATTAAATCAAGACAGCCTAACCTTATACGCACAATTTAAAGAAAACCGACATGAGGGTTGGTTTTTCTTTCTTTCTTTTGTCTTTTATTGATGAGTTTATATCAGATGGGCAGCGCTTCAGTTTATTTCTTCTCATGACTTTCTGTATGCGTGTGTTGGTGTGAGGCATGGGAAGTAGATATGCGCGTTGTTGTACTCCGAGCATGTACAGTATGTACTGTGTGTGTTTGTGTTTGGTTTTCATAAGGGTCCATTAAATCTCAAAAAAGCTCATGACACACATTGCCGATGTTTGGTGTAAGGCAGAGGAATACATGGTATGTACGGTACCTTGACCTCATCGAACTTCTCCCTACAGAAGCCACGCTTGTAAAAATGCAGACTCATAAACTGTATCTACACACACACACACACACACACACACACAGCTAAGGGAAGATGTTTTGCTGATAAGTGTGCTGTTGGGGCGTAGCTAAATTTGAAGTGCACTGTAGCCACTGTAGACAGGACTGCACCACTTGTTTAAACACATCTGATCCGGTCCTATGGAACTGGCTAGATTATGTAAATGTAGTCCAGTGTCCAATGGCATTGAATTGAGATAAACCGCAGTTGATATTGTCTGTGTTTTGATTTGCACATACAAACATGTTTATGTCCCTGGTTCTGTGGGTAAAATGTTCATTGCACTGGCTGCACTGTGTGGAAGTGTAGTAACGGATAAACTTGAACCTTGAAAACCTTGAAATTAAGATTTCCATCTTCATCAGAAATGATATCGTCTGCATGCTGATGGCCAGTAGTTTTGCTTGTTGTGAATAAGTCTTGTCATATTTCTTTCTTTTTTTTCTCGTTGAAGCCAGAGTCACTAAAGGGTGGTATGCGCTGTTGCATCCTGCAGCTGTGCATGCCGCTCTTGCATCCTGCAGGTGTGCATGCACACACCGCTGCCTCAGACTGTGACATGCCGTCAACTCCATCTTACTTCAGAACTTTGCAGTGCATCACTTGGGTTGCCTCAGCCTGGCGTGCAAATCCATTGTCCATTGTCATTGCTTTGCATTGCACTTAAGGTTGCTTTGACCATGGCCTGAGGTGACTGCAACCCCCCCTCCCTGCCTCCTACCCCCCCCCCGTGTCTCTCTCTTTCTCTCCACATTCCCCTGTAGCTTCCTCAGCAGCAGCCCTGGCCCCTTCGTTTGCTTTTAAACTGACTGGATTTGTGCCTCCATAATGGACTCAGTCAGCGAGAGAATGAGCAGGACTAATCCAGCCAACGGCGACGAAGGGATTTGATGATGTCATCCGTATGAATGAACCAGTTAACGGATTATTCCCCCCGAGGTGAAAGCGATCCAAACAAATGAATGTGAACACTGGGGCAAAGGGCGCGAGAGTTGAGAGGAAGGGCTACGGGGGGGGGGGGGGCGTGGCGTGTGCTCTAGAAGTAAAAAGGAAGGATGGGTAAGAGAACGGGAAGCCGTGTGGAGCGAGCGCAGGTAGAACACAAGAGGGAGGAAAAGATGGCAAGGGGAAGATGGAGACATAAAGGAAAGGGGTGAGGGTGGGAAATGACTGATGGATAAGCCAAAAGAGAGGGGGAACGCGGTGGAAGTAAGGCATAGGTCGATCTGGAAACCGCCGTCTGTCTATCCATCAGGACAAATGGTGTGGTAAGAGGTGGGTCGGGGTGGACGGGGCTTGGTGGGAGGTGTCATGTTTGAGCTATGGGAGTGTTGGAGGAATTCATCCTGGAGGCCCCAGCTGTGGCAATCACTGCTCAGCGGGCCGCCGGGCCGGAGCAATCAGACCACAAGCGAGCTATCAGCTGAGCTCTTCCTTAAACCTTAACCTCCCCAACCCACCCCACCCACCCATCCACAGATACACACACACACACACCCACACACACACACACACACACACACACACACACACACAAGACACATATACAGTGTATGTATGTTTGGTCACCTCCCTGAGAAAAACACAAGGTGGTTATATGTCGAGGTCTTTGGATGGAGGGGAGTGACAAATCTGAACACAGACAGCTTTTGATTGGTCTGCTGATAGGAATCACATGGTCTCTGAAGCTGTTTCATATATTGTGTGTATGACTATGTCTAATGTGTGGACATCTAAACACTGAGCTACCGGCTTTCTTTACTTTTAACTTGTTTGCACATTTTTTTTTCTGTTTCACTTACTTTTTTTGTGTTTTTTTTTATCCCCCCCTTTTCTCCCCAATTGTACCCATCCAATTACCCCACTCTTCCGAACCGTCCCGGCTGCTGCTCCACCCCTATCCGGGGAGGGCTGCAGACTACCACACGCCTCCTCCGATACGTACGGAGTCGCCAGCCGCTTCTTGTCACCTGACAGTGAGGAGTTTCACCAGGGGGACGTAGTGCGTGGGAGGATCACGCTATTCCCCCCCATTTCCCCCTCCCCCCTGAACAGGCGCCCCGACTGACCAGAGGAGGCGCTAGTGCAGCCATCAGGACACATACCCACGTCCGGCTTCCCACCCGCAGACACGGCCGATTGTGTCTGTAGGGACGCCCGACCAAGCCAGAGGTAACACGGGGATTCGAACCGGCGAGCCCCGTGTTGGTAGGCAACGCAATAGACCGCCACGCCACCCGGACCGCCCCCTTCTGTTTCAAGTTCACTGTGCTTCACTGGCACAGCAAAATTTGACTTTTATTGGCAAAGCATTTGCAAATGCATGTTTAAAAAAAGATTAAAAGCTAAGTAAAGGTAGCATTTGTACACACTACACAACTACTTATTTTCTCTTCATCTCTTTCCCTCTCTTTCCCTCTCTCTCTCTCGCCCCCCCCCCTCCCCAGCTGGCAGAAGGGGGGCTTGCTGCTATTTAATCACCAACTCTTCTAAGCTCTACCACATGTGAAGTTAAGGCTGGTAACAGGGTGGCGAAGTCATTCTGAAACGGTATACAGAGCGACCACGCGTGTGAACCACATATTAAACACATACACACACCAAACACACACACACACACACACACACACTTTAACACACACATACATAAACACATTCACAACCGCGTGCAAGTGCAGAGCACTATGCGTGCCCGCACGCCTTTGCCCCTAAAAATGGGTGAACGCTGACCATAAACTTGACTTAAAGTGAAACTTGACCCTTGCCTGTGACACAAACACACGCACACACACAAACACACACAAACACACACACACACACTGAATGTCACCTCGCCTATCTGCATTTTTTGAAGTGTATAAAAGTGGAATTGCTCCAAGTGAATCACTAAAAAGATCCAACGGAGCAGCCGGTATACCGAACCACATTAAGAGCGCCCTCCTAGTACTTCTCCTTCAACAACCCCCCTCCGCTCTTCCTCCCTCTCCTCCCCCAACCCCACCCACCCCCCCTTCATAAAGGTCCTAATGAGTTGTCGGCTGAGCTGAGGCAAGACATCTGTAATGTGCCATGAAATATGTACGCCAGGCCTTTTGGAAAGTGTGTCTGCTTTTGCACCCCCCCATCTTTCTCCCCCCCCCCACCCTCTCTCGCTCTCTCTCACGCGGATAGGGGAACGGTGGTCTCTCTCCCCTGATTAATGTGCATAGCGGAGGCAGGAGGGGGGGCAGGTAAGGAGGGCATGGCACAGCCCGGCATGCGAATCCATCCCCACACTTTGCCTTTTCCTCTTAATTAGATTATTGGACTGATGAAGTAGCGGCCGAGATTAAGTCCTTCATCAGTTCTGAGGAGGGAGAGGGGGAGGAGGAGGAATTGGGAGGAGGTGCACCATCCACTCTTCGCCCTCGATTCATCCATCCACCCACTCGTTTCCTGGCCACCTCCCTCTCTCTCTCTCCCCCTCCCCACCCGCTGTAAATCTGCAGAGCATTAGCGGGTCGCCGTTGAGAAGAAGTGCGCGGTAGTCGTCGCGAAGCGCGGTCTTGTGTTACCTCGCGGTGCCAGGAGCACTGAACGAAGCCAATGTTTACAACTTCAGACTCGCGGTTATCACCCACCGTTGTTACCTACCGCAGACATATCTGCCGCGTATGGGAGGAGGCTTGAGGAGAAAAGACATCCAGAATTTTAAGTGTGGTCCCTGTAGCGATATTCCACGTGTCATCACGCCACAGTTTGCGGATGTCGACGGTTGCGCTAAAATATCAGATATCAAGTCAGGTGTTCACCAATCTCCTCTCCCCTGGCTTGCAAGAGATGACAGACAGGAGGGTTTCCTTGGTGTCACCCCCCCCACCACACACACACACACACACACCCCAAGGCGACAAAGTGCCAGTAACCCATGTGCCTGGCCCTCATCCCACCCCTTGCCTTAATTTACGGGCAAGACCTTTCGGGTTCTTTTTATATGTGCCCTACAATTGTTCACCTTCTCCAAACGCACATAAATCTTCCCCGGGCGCTCTCGTATTTTCAGGCCTTTTGTTCCAAGTCGGCATGCCAAGCTCAGGGCCAAGCCAAGGACCCAGATCTTCTACCCCTTCATGTTTTATGACTCGAGTTCTTCTTTCTTTTTTTTTGGTATCTCAGCTGTGATAGGAAGGCTCAAAATACACGAGGCTAGTAATCAAGCATTCAGTTTGCTGATTACGGTTGATCGACGTTATGTTTCTGGAGCTTAGCGGCTGTTGTTTTCTTACTTTTTCTTACTGTTGTAAAGGATCATTCTGGGTTGGTTTTTTCTTACAGTCATCGTTTTTGCTATGGTGGATATTGGTTATGATGTCATTTTACTCATCGACTTCATTTTGGAGACTCCCCCACCCCCTTTTTTGTCTCCCCAGTTGTATCCAGCCAATTACCCCACTCTTACGAGCTGTCCCGATGTCTGCTCCACCCCCTCTGCTGATCCGGGGAGGGCTGCAGACTACCACGTGTCTCCTCCGACACATGTGGAGTCGCCAGCCGCTTCTTTTCACCTGACAGTGAGGCGTTTCGCCAGGGGGACGTAGCACGTTGGAGGATCACGCTGCCCCCCCCCCAGTTCCTCATCCCCCCCGCCCTGAACAGCCATTGCGACCAATCAGAGGAGGCGCTAGTGCAGGGACCAGGACACATACCGACATCCAGCTTCCCGCCTGTAGACATAGCCAATTGTGTTTGTAGGGACGCCTAACCAAGCTGGAGGTAACACGGGGATTCGAACCGGCGATCCCCATGTTGTTAGGCAACGGAATAAACTTCTACACCACAGAATAGACCGCCACACCCATTTTGGAGATTTTAAGCATGCGGCCCCCCTACACACATCTTTACAATGGTGTATTTGAACATGAGCCTTAAACGTGTCCTCTCAACAACAAAACACCCCAATGCCTCAGTCTGACTGTCTACATGACTTCCCATTATCAATAACCTCTCTACTGCGCCGGCTGGCTAGTCTATTGATGTTTACTACTTCATACAGTAAGTCAAGTATTTCTGCAAGTTGGACCAAGAAGTAGCTCAGCGATGCGTTGGACCATTGTTTGCAATATTGGACATGTTGAGTCTTAACTTTTGACTCGCACTTCTTTTTTTTCACTTCCAAATATGGGGTCTCATTTGGTTGAATTTGAATCGTTGAAATGTGTCCAGCGGCAGTCCTGTGTCCAAAAACCCCACAGTGTGAAGCCCGTGAGTAAAACGATATGGTAACCGATATCCACAATAGCAAAAACTATGAAGAAGAAAAAAAAAGACCCAGAATCCTCGTGTGAGCCTCCGCCTCGACTTCAGCGGTGACCGAAGAAGCTCATGAGCGAACGCCGGTTGTGTGGTCAAATTCTGAACGCGCTCATAGTTGGCAGCGCGGCCGGCCGGCGACAGCCGTCCGCACCTCGCGCCACATGTTGAACTTCACATGGGGATGTGTGCACGGACCCGGGCCTCGACACCAGCTGAAGCAGTACAAATAAGGCGCTGACCCCCTTTCAATTGGCCCCGAGCCCAACTCTGAGAGGCTTAGAGTGTATTAACCCACACAGATTTTGAAAGATTTCCTGAGTGTGTGTGTGTGTGTGTTTCTGTCTGTCTGTCTGTCTCCCTTTGATGGAAGATCATATTAGTATGCACATGTTTCTCATGTGTGTGAAAGGGCGTGTGAGCACATGGTAGAAAGTGTGTATGTGTTTGCCCTCTCCTCCTCTTTCCCTGTAGCCATGCATCAGCGGGTCCACTGCTAGATCCCCCCCACCACCACTTTTCCAGACCCTCCACCTCCTCCCCCACCACCACCACCCAAAATATTCCACTTTGAGTTACGACTCATGACGCGTCCCCCGAAAATAAGACCCTTGATCTGTTGGCGGACTCCTCGCTCGAGGTGGTGTCACTGTTTTATGAGCGCCTCTTTTTGTTTGTTTATTTATTTATATTTATTATTGCCTGTTGCGGTCAGTGCAGATTGGCCAGTGAGCGACTCTATGACGATTTTAAGCAAACTCTTGGGTGGCTTAAGGCGTCGTAGATCTGGGGAAGGAGTCGGTCATGTTTACATCATGTATGGTCACCTCAATTTCAGCGATTTGTTGCACAGCGTGTTCGCCCATTGGGATAAAAATCTCCTTTTTTTTCTCATCACTTTAAATGTTCATGCCAACTCTGCTTCAGTGGTCCGCTGTTCGCATAATGGCTCGGGATGAACCCCGTGGATTTGAATTACCGTCAACTGCAGACATAACAATTGCACGAGGCCGGTCAAAACCAAAACCGCCGTCCGCATTTGCCACCACTCAGCGCTGCTGACAGTTGGATTTATTCGGTTTCCCTTTAGTCAGTGTGCTGGTTGCAGTCAGGCCCTGTTGACACGTACCCGGTATGAATACAATTTTTTTTTAACCGCTAAATAAGAGAATGAAGGGAGGTGACAAAAGATTACCCTCATACTACAGTTTACATTCCAGCCATTTCTGACTTCTTCCTCAGACACACATTTGATTTGTGAACATTAAAAAAAGAAGAAGAAGAAGAAAGCATCCTTTCAATTCCAATCCGGGCCCCTGTCACATGTGATCCTATACCAGATACATACTGATGTGTCCGTCCTGTCAACTCCGCATTCATATGCATTGGGGCCAAGAGAAATCACCACTGCGGTCTACAGCATGTATATGACAGTATACAAGAATAAAAAGGGGTGACACAATTTCACCAGATAAGTGCCTCCTTCAACTTTCACGTCTCCATTTGCAAAGAATTTATCACTCTGGCGATGATTAGCATGATTTTAGAGGCGGAAATGAGGCATTTGTCCAAAAAGTCATTAAATCAGAGACAGTAAATTATATTATTTGTCCGATGTGCTAGAATACATTACTACGAGAGCGGATTCTGTTTTCCATCAAGCATTAAGACCTGATGCCTCTCATGACTGATGGGTCCAGTTTTCCTTACATTGAATCCTTTGCGGCACGGTGGCGCTGTGGTTAGCGCGGTCACCTCACAGCAAGAAGGTCCTGGGTTTGAACCACAGGGTAGTCCAACCTTGGGGGATGTCCCGAGTCGTCCTCTGTGTGGAGTTTGCATGTTCTCCCTGTGTCTGTGTGGGTTTCCTCCGGGGGCTCTGGTTTCCTCCCACAGTCCAGAGACATGCAGGTCAGGTGAATCGGCCGTACTAAATTGTCCCTCGGTGTGAATGTGTGTGGGTGTGTGTGTGTTGGTCCTGTGATGGACTGGTGGCCTTGTCCAGGGTGTCTCCCTGCCTGCTGCCCAATGACTGCTGGGATAGGCTCCAGCACCCTGCAACCCAAATTCGGATAAGCAGTTTGGATAATGGCTAGACGACTGATGGGTTCAGTTTTCCTTACATTGAATCCTTTGCCATGTGTATGTGTGTGTGTTGCAGTGCTGATTCTGAAATGATGTATAGTTCAGTCCTAATGCACATGTTTACATTTCTCCTAGGCACAGATAGGCATGATTGGTTGGCTTGTATCGGCACTACCTATGGCTTATCTTTGACTGTTAATACCACGGTAAAAATTACATTATGGTCAGGGGGTGTCCAGGTAGAGTATTGGTCTATTCCGTTGCCTACTAACATGGGGATCGCTGGCTCGAATCCCTGTGTTTATCTGGCTTGGTCAGGCGTTACTACAGACACAATTGACTGTCTGTGGGTGGGAAGCTGGATGTGGGTATGTGGTCCTGGTCGCTGCACTAGCGCCTCCTCTGGTCGGTCGGGGTGCCTGTTCGAGGGGGAGGGGGAACTGGGGGCAATAGCATGATCCTCTCATGTGCTACGACCGCCTGGCGAAACTCCTCACTGTCAGGTGAAAAGAAGCGGCTGGCGACTCCACATGTATCAAAGGAGGCATGTGGTAGTCTGCAGCCCTCCTCAGACTGGCAGAAGTGGTGGAGCAGCGACCAGGACAGCTTGGAAGAGTGGGGTAATTGGCCGGATACAATTGGGGAGAAAAAGAGAGAAAAAGAAAATCCCAAAAAAATTACATTGTGGTCCAGAGGCACGGTGGTGCAGTGGTTAGCATGGTTACCTCACAGCAAGAAGGTACTGGGTTCGAGCCCCGGGGCAGTCCAACCTTGGGGGTCGTCCCGGGTCATCCTCCTTGTGGAGTTTGCATGTTCTCCCCGTGTCTGTGTGGGTTTCCTCCGGGTGCTCCGGTTTCCTCCCACAGTCCAAAGACATGTACGTCAGGTGACTCGGCCATACTAAATTGCCCCTAGATATGAATGTGTGTGTGTGTTTGTGTGTGTGTGTGTGTGTGTGTGTGTGTGTGTGTGTGTGTGTGTGTGTATATGTCAGCCCTGTGTGATGGCCTGGCGGCCAGTCCAGGGTGTCTCCCCGCCTGCCGCCCAGTGACTGCTGCAATAGGCTCCAGCATCCCCACGACCCTGAGAGCAGGATAAGCGGATCAGATAATGGGTGGATGGACATTGTGGTCCAGTGAGTTTGGGGAGGACACCTGTGTCACACATGGAGGCGATAGCGAGGGTGTGGTTATGGCAGAAGTTAGTTGGGAAAACAGTGAGATCGGTGGAAGTTATTGGAGAGACAGTGAAGTCGCCGTGTTTCTCTCTATGGGGAGTACTTCTGATCAAGCTGTACGTGACAGCACATATTGCAGTCGACCTCCGTTTGAAAAAATTGCTTGCAAAAACAGAAAAAGGCATGAGCAGGATCATAAGAAGATGCTTTGTTGTTCGCTTGTGCGAAGGGACGTTTCGGGATGGTGGTCCATTCACACCGGTATAACACACGGGTCACTTTCTAAAGTGAACGCGGGCAATAAGAAAACATGAAAAATCTGGTCGGAGATAAATGATAAATGAAGGCCTGCAGTGTGAACATGGCCAGATCCTGTTTATCAGAGCTACCAGGACTGCCTCTACTCATGTTACATTTCCTACATCTATTGGGGCCACTCAGACTAAATTGTACCGGCCACCATCTTAATATGTGACCAGGACATGAGGGGAAATGCTCATTTTATAGCCTTTTGAGAGTCTCCTTGCAGCACTCTTTCAGTTAAGGTTGTTTTTCCAGCCTGGGTAGGACAAGTTCGCGTGGCAGTCTGAGGTTACATCTTATTTATGACCACTATCACTTAGTGTGATAAAATTGCTTTGGTGCGTATGTTTGTTTGTGTGTGTGTGTGTGTGTGTGTGTGGGTTTGAGTGTGTGTGTGTGTGTGTGTGTGTGTGTGTGTGTGTGTGTGTGTGTGTGTGTGTGTGTGTGTGTTTCTAGGTTATAAGGGCAGCCAGAAGAATAGCTTTGAAACAACTTCCTGGGACAATGTCCAAAAGATGTGCATGTAGCCTTTGTGTGTGTGTGTGTGTGTGTGTGTGTGTGTGTGTGTGTGTGTGTGTGTGTGTGTGTGTGTGTGTATGTGTGTGTGTGTGTCTTCCTGTACAGTGTCCAAGTAGTTGGAAGGGTTGATTAATGGCAGTGCCAATCCGCCTTTCTTTTTTTTTTTGCTGCACTGACCACATTCCGTCCATTGCAAGCATGCAGCAGTCAGTCAACATGCTCCTCATTAGCTACTTAAATAATGGTCTCCGTGTGCTCTGTGCACTTGCTCAAGGACAGTGTCCTCCCACTCGGATGTGCAACCAAAAAGGTTCAAATTTACCGGAAGAGAAGTGTGTGTGTGTGTGTGTGTGTGTGTGTGTGTGTGTGTGTGTGTGTGTGTGTGTGTGCGCGCATATGGTGTGGAGCAAGGGATTCTTTTTGTGTTACTTTATTCTTACCACATTAAAAGTTAACCTCTGAGGGACATCCGGGTAGTGTAGTGGTCTATTCCATTGCCTACCAACATGGGGATCGTCAGTTCGAATCCCCGTGTTACCTCTGGCTTGGTTGGGTGTCCCTGCAGACACAATTGGACGTTGTCTGCGAGTAGGAAGCTGGATGTGGGTATGTGTCCTGGTCGTTGCACTTGCACCTCCTTGGGTCGGGTGGGGCACCTCTTCAGGGGGGAGGGGGAACTGGAGTGAATAGTGTGAGCCTCCCACGTGCTACGTCCCTCTGGTGAAACTCCCCACTGTCAGGTGAAAAGAAGCGGCTGGTGACTCCACATGTATGGGAGGAGGCATGTGGTAGTCTGCAGCCCTCCCCGGATCGGCAGAGGGGGTGGAGCAGTGACCAGGACGGCTCGGAAGAGTGGGGTAATTTGCCGGATACAGTTGGGGAGAGAAAGGGGGGAAACAAATTCAGGGAAAAAAAGTTAACCTTCAAGGTACATGTAACATGTACCTGTAAGGTATCCTATAGTTCAGTGTAGGTAAAAGTTCAATTTTTCTGATGCGAGGCTGTGTGTGCATGCATGCGTGCATATATATACAGAGGGGTGGCGCAGTAGCGAGGTTGCCTCACAGCAAGAAGGTCCTGGGTTCGAGCCCTGGGGTAGTCCAACCTTGGTGGGTCGTCCCGGGTCGTCCTCTGTGTGGAGTTTGCATGTTCTCCCCATGTCTGTGTGGCTTTCCTCTGGGGGCTCCGGTTTCCTCCCACAGTCCAAAGACATGTAGGTCAGGTGAATTGGCCGTACTAAATTGTCCCTATGAATGCATGGATGTGTGTGTCAACCCTGTGGTGGCCTTGCGGCCTGTCCAGGGTGTCTCCCGCCTGCAGCCCAATGACTGCTGGGATAGGCTCCAGCATCCCCGCGACCCTGAGAGCAGGATAAGCGGTGAAGACAATGGATGGATATATACAGAGGTGATAATTAGCTGCTGTTACTATGAAGCATAACTTTGAAAAATGTATTTTCTTCGCTCTTGCGTCCACTTGAGAGCAAAGAAATTGCTTTTGATGTGAACCCCCCCCCCCAGATCAATGCTTTGTTTTTGTTTAAAGAATCATTGGCTTTTTTCAGTATCTTGAAGTACCTTTTTTTTTGATGGATTAATAGCGTTCTTTTAATACCTTAATGGTAATCACTGACTTCTGTAAGCTTCTCTCGGGGTGTGTGTGTGTGTGTGTGTGTGTGTGTGTGTGTGTGTGTATGCATGTATGTATGGATATGCTTATCAGCATGAGAATGTGTGTTTGTGTATATAGGCTATTAGATCAGAAGGAATGTTATTTTTGCAAGTACTGGAGCTTCTGGAAGACTTCCAGGTGTGTCTGTGTGTGTGTGTGTGTGTGTGTGTGTGTGTGTGTGTGTGTGTGTGTGTGTGTGTGTGTGTGTTCTTGTATCTGCACTGTGGCCAAGTGACTGGGGTTGAGTAAAGCTTGGCCTTGATCCTTTTTTGCTTTTTCCTACACTGAACAGTTACACCGATCAGCCAAAACATTAAAACCACCTGCCTCATGTAGGCCGCCTGTTGCCACCAAAATAGTTCTGACCCGTCGAGGCATGGACTCCACGAGGCCTCTGAAGGTGTCCTCTGGTATCTGGCAGATGTTAGCAGCAGATCCTTTAAGTCCTGTTTATTGCGAGGTGGGGCCTCCACGGATCGGACTTGTTTTTCCAGCTCATCCCACAGGTGCTCAATCAGAACATCAGACCAGATCATCGGCGATCAGGGGAATTTGGAGGCCAAGGCAGCACCTTGAACTCTTTGTCATGTTCCTTAAACCATTTCTGAACAATTTTTGCAGTGTAACAGGGCACATGATTCCACTGAAAGAGGCCACTGCCATTAAGGAATACCGTTGCCATGAAGGGCTGTACCTGGTCTGCAACGATGTTTAGGTAGGTGGTAGGTGTCAAACTGACATCCACATGAATACCAGAACCCAAGGTTTCTCAGCAGAACATTGCCCTGAGCATCACACTGCTGCCACCGGACTGCCTTCTTCCCATATTGCAGGGATGGGCAACATGGTCCAGAAGGTCCGGTGTGGGTGCAGGTCTTTGTTCCAACCAAGGAGTTACACACCTGAGTCTACAAATCAAGGTCCTTAGCAAAGACTATTGGTTGACTAATAGAATCAGGCATGTAACTGCTTGGTTGGAACAAAGACCTGCACCCACACCGGACCTTTCTGGACCATGCTGCCTATCCCTGCCATATTGTATTCTGGCGCCATCTCTTCCCCAGGTCAATGACGTACACACACCCAGCCGTCCATGTGAACTACAAGAAAATGTGATTCATCAGATCAGGCGTCATCGTGGACTGGTCTGTGGCTACGCAGCCCTATACACAGCAGGATGTGATATGCTGTGTGTCCTGACTGACACCTGTCTATCATAGCCAGCATGATCTTTTTCAGAAATTTGAGCTACAATAGCTCTTCTGTGGGATAAGACCAGACGGGCTAGCCTTCGCGCCCCATGCACATCAATGAGCCTTGGGCGCCCTTGACCCTGTCGCCGGTTCACTGGTTGTCCTTCCTTGGAGCACTTTTGGTAGGTACTGACCACTGCCTACTGGGAACACCCCACAAGACCTGTCGTTTTGGAGATGCTCTGACCCAGTTGTCTAGCCATCACTATTTGGCCTTTGTCAAAGTCGCTCAGATCCTTACGCTTGCCCATTTTTCCTGCTTCCAACATATCAACTTCAAGAACTGACTGTTCACTTGCTGCCCAATATATCCCACCTCTTGACAGGTGCCATTGTAACCAGATAATCAATGTTATTCACTTACCCGTCAGTGGTTTTAATGTTTTGGCTGATGGCTGTGTGCCACCAGTGGCAGGGCCAGTGGGTCACTTTGCATAACTATGTTTAGCAGCATACCAGAAACTGCACAGCGATCACATGCAGTTCCCAGTACTTGGCCCAGTCACTCAAGTCCATATGCATGCATGTGTGTCTGTGTGTGTATCTTTGAGCACCTGCTTGTGTGTATGGCTGTGTGTATGTGAGTCAGCTCGCTGTTTTGAGTTATTATGCGGCGACAATCGCAGAACATCCCGCTCCCTATAGCTGGAAGAATCGGGCTTGATATGGCAGAGGTCAAGTAAACACATGTTTCTGGAGCGCTACAGCCAGGTTGAAGTGGCACTGTTGCAATTTATCACAGGCCAGGATGTATTTTATATTATTTTATATTTTTGGTGTTAGACCAGAAACACGATGAAAGGGAGGGTTAGGGCTGAGATGCAGCCATTTAGGCCCCTCCATGGCTGCTCGATAAATAACTCAGGGGTCACAAACAGCGTTATTACTCATCATAAATAGCTCATCATAATATAGTTCATACAATACCCCCAAAACAAGGAGTGTGTGTGTGTGTGTGTGTGTGTGTGTGTGTGTGTGTGTGTGTGTGTGTGTGTGTGTGTGTGTGTGTGTGTGTGTGTGTGTGTGTGTGTGTGTGTGAGACAGACAGACAGACAGACAGATGGATAGAGAGAGACAGACAGACAGACAGACAGACAGACAGACAGACAGACAGACAGACAGATGGATGGAGAGAGAGAGAGATGGAGAGAGGGAGAGAGAGAGAGAGAGAGGAATAGAATAGGAAGGAAGATCCAAAGAGATCTCCTCTGCATGGCTTTGTCTCATGGGCAAACACGCTGTCTGGATTCCATGGCAAAAATGAAGGAGCACAGGGAATATATGTATTTTTTCCCACTTGCTGCACCCTCCCCACCCCGACCCCCCCCACACACACACACATACACACACTATCTGCATTCCCTGGGGTTTAAATTACTGTCTCCCTTCACCTCTCATTAGCACGAACAGGCCACTCATTCTTAATGCTAACACTAACACACACACACAGCATATGCAAATATGTTAAGAATAATGTGCATTAGCTCTCAAACGAGGCCTGTGTATAGTACCAACATGCACCTCATATATACATTTACAAATACAATCACACTCTCTCTCTGTCCCTCTCTCTCTCTCTCTCTCTCTCTCTCTTTTGCCCTCCCTCCCTCCATAAGCCATGTCATCGACCTCTCTAGACACCGCTCTGTGGCTTCTCTCCGTGAGCATTTTGTGCTCACTAAGGTCCCTTTTACTGGGAAATACTGGTTTCCTTTTTTATTTCTCTTAATCCCATGAACCACCGTATAGGTGCTCAGAGCATCTTGGATAACGAAGTTTATTAATACCGCACTATCCCACTAGCTGTGACATTTAGCAGATGTCACTGAGTGCGCACACCTTCCTTCAATATCTATTTCACATTTTGCTCATATCAAGATTGCAATTTTTGTCCATTAGAGGTGCTCTCCTGCTCGGTAAGAAATCTTCAATATCGAGACAGTTAAGGCCAGCTTTCATACCAATCAGTGGGCTCAATAGACACATCTCCGCTGACCCCTGACCCCATGTTTTCCCAACTGTCGGTGGCCCCGCAGCCCCGCATCACTTGGGTGGATGAGGAGAGGGCCCTCCCGGTCGAGACATCTGCGTTAGCCGGCAGGCTAATTCCCCTAATACAGATTAGCTCCTGTGGGAACAGTCGTATTGATTGGACAACAAAGGCTTGGAGAAAAAGGCTCCAACATTCAATTATCCACACCGATAGACATAATGCGCACCCCTCCTTCCCCCCCCCTCTCCATTCCTATTCTCTCTCTCTCTCCCTCTCTCTCTCTCTCTCTCTCTCTCTCTCTCTCTCTCTCTCTCTCTCTCTCTCTCTCTCTCTCTCTCTCTGTCTGTCACTGGTTGCTTATCCCCATTTCTTTACTGGAAGCAACAATGAGGTAAGAAGGGGAGCCGACATACCAGCACGTATGTGTGTGTGTGTGTGTGTGTGTGTGTGTGTGTGTGTGTGTGTGTGTGTGTGTGTGTGTGTGTGTGTGTGTGTGTGTTATCTGATTATGATACTATCTTTGACTGAGAGTGTGTGGTGGCCTATACACACACACGCACACACTCACACATATTTATATGTATATGAAGGGACATGGGGTCAGGAATCACCACAGGTGTGTCTGCTGAGCCAGATGTCAAGATGTCTACTGATCTGTTGATTTCATCTACTGATTTGTATGAACGCTAGCCCTAACCATCTTGGTACTGAAGATTATATAAGATCATATGCATTTAAGTATCTTACAGTGTGATTCCAGCGGCACGGTGGCGCAGGGGTTAGCGCAGTCGCCTCACAGCAAGAAGGTTCCAGGGTTCGAGCCCCCGGGGTAGTCCAACCTTGGGGGTCATCCTCTCTGTGGAGTTTGCATGTTCTCCCCTTGTCTGCGTGGGGTTTCTCCCGGGGGCTCCGGTTTCCTACCACACTCCAAAGACATGTAGGTCAAGGGTCAAGTGAATCGGCTGTACTAAATTGTCCTGAGGGGTGTGTGTGTGTGTGTGTGTGTGTGTGTGTGTGTGTGTGTGTGTGTGTGTGTGTGTGTGTGTGTGTGTGTGTGCGTGCGTGTGTGCGTGCGTGCGTGTGTGTGTGTGTCGGCCCTGTGATGGCCTGGCATCCTGTCCAGGGTGTCTCCCCACCCGTTGACTGCTGGGATAGGCTCCAGCATCCCGCGGCCCTGAGAGCCGGATAAACGGTTTGGATATTGGATGGATGGATGGATGGACAGTGTGAGTCCTTTTTGTTCACGAGAAATCGTGTTGCTCCCACTCTTGCGTACCAAGTAATGGTAAACATATAATGTCAGCATATGGCATTATGCAGCTCTCAGAATGCCTTGATTTCCCCCGAGGTTGTCGTTGCAATGGACAGTGTGCGTGTATGAAAATGTGCAGTCAGTAAAGACGAGGGGAAGGGGGGGGTGGAGTTGAGTTGGCTGCATCCTAATCAGTAAAGTAATATCATGCAGGGTGTGGCCAGCGGTCGTATTGTCCATTTAAATACGATTAAGTATATCTCGGGAGACGTCTCCTCACTATGGAACAGGTGCAGGTCGGGGTGTTTTATTTGCCGTTGAAGGCACTCGTAGTACGTTATCGAATGTGTTTCATTCCCTCCCCGCTGTTTCTCCCCCCCTAAATGCCAATACAATCCAAATTGCTCATCCGTTTCCAGTGTGGATGTGTACAATGCGTCAAAACCAACTGAGCATGTTTGCATTAGCGGTGGCGCCGCTCCCCTCTATCCCCCCCCCACACACACACTCATGGCGTTAGCCCTCTCTCATTAGCCCCCGCCGTTAAAGGCTAACTCTGATTGCCTCTGGTTGGGGCCGTGCGCCGCTCTCCTCGCATCCCTTTGGAGATAGGCTGGGAGGTGAGGGCTTCTCATTTCCCGCGGCCAATGACACGTGAAGGCAACGCAGGTAACAGATGCATCGGCGGAGTGCGCGCTACGTGCATGGTGCATGTACATGAACACACATAAATATTTCGATCTCGTGTGCACACACACACACACACACACACACACCTGGGTCATCATCATTAGATGAGTGTGGCGGTGCTTGAGAGACTGCAGTAAACGACTCATGATCTGAGAGAATTATTAGCTAATGGCTGGAGCCCGTGGACAGTGTGTGATCTCTGGGAGAGCAAGATGAAAAGAGAGGAGGGAAGATGAGGAGGAGTGGAGAAGAGGGGGGGAGGAGGGGGGGAGTCGTTAGAAAAAGATAATCAAAAGAATGCACCCCATCTCGGATTAGCGTTGTTGGTTTTTATTCGTGTCTGTCATCCAGTGTGAATCTTGATACGCATTAGGGATCCAAAACGCCTTTATTTCTGAAATGCCAAGGCACGTGAACGGGTCAGAGGACTGTTTCTACAAAGAATTTGTCAAGGAGCTCGCACCTGACTTGGATTTTCTTTTTTCTTTTTTTTTTTCTTCTTTTTTTTGCACGGTTGAAAATGATTTCCGAGTATTCATGATCGAGTTGTATTTTTTCACAAGAAAAGGTCAACCCCACTCCTCTGAGTAGGAATGTCCGATCATAAGCCATCGAGGCTCAAGAGTATGCACGTTTTCCTTCCATCTGAAACACTTCACCAGCAGAAGTCACTAATTAACAATAATAATAGTAATATAATAATAATAATAAATCAATCTTATATAGCGCTTTTCTAACACTTAAAGTCGCTCTACAATAAACGGGGTGAAGCAAGACAACAGATAAACATAACACAGACATACAGGGGTGGATGGGAAGGGGGGGTACGAGAGGGAGAAGCGGCAGCCACACACGACGCCAGCAGTACTCTCCCACTTAAACACATACAAAAGGGCCAGAAAAACAAAAAACAACAACACTGTAGACGTTGATTTTCTGTAGGGGTTTACTCCCATTGCCTATTCCTCCCCTGAGGTATCCACTAGGCAGTGGCACTATTTAACCCATAGCTGGGGGCTGGTTCGTGGGCATCAGGGAATATCCACACACCGGTGAGCACGTGTACCGCACGTCTAGGGGCCAGACCTCTTCCGAGTCCCTTGTAGTTCAGCCAGGGTCCAAGGTGTACACAGTTGCCGTGTGTCGCACTAGGAGGAGGCACTACATAGGGCTTGCTGTTGGAGAGGCTATGTACTGGCAGGGAGAGACTTCAAGTGCTCGGCTCTCCTGTTCGCGTTTCTGTTAGCCAGCAGTGAAGGTTGAGAGTGAGACGTGACAGGCACCGAACACTACACCAACACACTAGACGCTTCAGAACAACCCCACTTCTTACACAAGATTGTCAGACGCATAAATTAGCATGATTCAACTGGAGAGGGGATTCTGAAATCAAGGTGTCCGGATGGCGTAGCAGTCTATTCCGTTGCCTACCAACACAGGGATCCCGGTTTGAATCCCCGTGTTGCCTCCAGCTTGGTTAGGTGTCCCTAGAGACACAATTGGCCGTGTCAGCGGGTGGGAAGCTGGATGTGGGTAATATGTGTCCTGGTCGCTGCACTAGCGCCTTCTCTGGTTGGTTGGGGCGCCTGTTCGGGGGGGGGGGACTGGGAGGAATAATGTGGTCCTCCCATACGCTACGTCCCCCTGGTGGAATTCCTCACTGTCAGGTGAAAAGAAGCAGCTGGTGACTCCACATGTATCGGAGGAGGAATGTGGTAGTCTGCAGCCCTCCCCGGATCGGCAGAGGAGGTGGAGCAGCACCCGGGAAGGCTCAGAAGAGTGGGGTAATTGGCCAAGTACAACTGGGGAGAAAAAAAATTCCCCCAAAAAAATAAATAAGAAAATAATTGGTGAAATCAGATGGTGCAACGTGTATGGTTGGAGTGGACACTTGCATACACACGGTGCTCAATGGCAGGCGATTGGAAACCACTTCCTGGAGTAGTTGATTTGCCAAGAGCATGCTGATCAGTAAATCGGTCGATCAGTAAGAGCTTACATCCTTTCACCCGGTCTTGGCATTTTTGCTGCAGCCTGAAACCGTACCACCCCTCACAAAGTCCCCTCTCTATCATGCTAACGCATCACCCCTTTCTCAAGCGCCCCAAAAGTAATTTCAGGGTTAGGGCAAGAGAGCGAAGTTGTCCAAATGAAAAGGCCCTCGATGAAGAGAGGAGGCCATTTTACCAAGAAGTCGAAATTGACTGTTGCAAACAAGAGGCATGACCGAGATGGAATTGGCTCACCTGAATCCGTCTCTCAGAGGGAGGGAGTAACGGCGAGATGTGAGGAGAATAGCGTGACAGTGAGACTGGCAGAGGGAGAAGCAAGAGGACATACTATGAGACTATGAAAGAGGGGAAAAAAATGGAGTGGGGGCAGGGGCAGGTGCAGGGGCAAGAACGATAGAGAGAAAAGGAGATGACCGGAGAGAGTAGGAGACAAAGAGCATACTTGAGTTGGAAGACTTGGAGGAAATCTTGGTATAACATTGTAGCATCTTTTCATAACCAGCAGAGATGGCGCGAGAGCTTTAAGTTTATTGTATCAGCGAAAGTAGTCACATCTTCTTTTTTTTACTGTCGTTTTTACAGACGTGTAGAGCTGTCCCCCATTTAGCATCAATAATAGAACCATGTCCAAGAAATCAAAATCAAATATTTACAAGTCATCTACTGAGTATTTTCACTAACTGGATGAGTCATAGTCACACACACACACACACACACACACACACACACACACACACACACACACAAAATGATATCACTCAAATCCATGAAGGGGAGTTATAAGACAAAATGTCCCCCTAATGAAATTTGAATTTGCCAGGTTTTAAATCATAGCTGATGTTCCATGGAAATAGCTCATTGGCAGACCGGCCATCTGGAGTACCAAGGGCTTATCCGGCGGCTCAGCCAGAGGTGAGTCGAGTGAGGATGAAACAAAAGTAAGACCGGAACGAAAAATTGAAAAACCTTCCTGGCTGTTTGGTTGTGCGGTTGCTGTCGCCCCCCCCCCCCAACACACACACACACACACACACACATTCACACCCAATTCATCTATCTATTCCCACCAACTTTAATAAAATCCCCCTTTCCTTCAGTTTTTGTCCTATGTGCAGCGACCACTACAGTATCGACTGTGCGCTGTAGCAACCACAGCTGAATGCACGGTTTAGGTACTGAAACCTGCTGCAAACACAAATGCAGTATATTAATTAGTTAATTTTGTAGCACCAGAAAAAACACCAATGCAATGAGTGTCATTCAGCTAATGGTTCTGTGCAGAAACAAAAATGCTGTTTTAGTGCAACCCTCAACTCAGTTTCAGCCATCAGAGACACAAATAGGTGACATTGTGGAAGTAGTATCGTAATGGGGTCAACATTAAAAACAAGTGCTAATTTACAAAATGGTTAATAATCACATGTTGAATCACTGCTTTGTGTAGGACACCAGTTTTATTTAAAATATTCTACAAACGATCTGTAGATACACCTGAGCTTTTAATCTATTCTGTATTTGTGTATGTTTTAATAGGCCAGGTAAGGGATCAGCTGTCTGTTGGTATTTGTGTGCCAGTCCGGGTTAAAGTCAAGTACTGCTATTTTATCCAAGTCCACCCTTGAAACAGTGCAAAATGTTATCGTCATTCAATTGATTTTTTATTTTAATCCATTTTGAGTTTTAGAAGTTGCATTTTTTTTCTTCCACTGAATATTAGCCTCAACATGACCAGAGATAAAAGCCGCAATAGGAAGTCTGATGCAACTTCTTTGCCAATCTCACAGTCATAATTGCATATCATATTTTTCAAATGAGTTTCTAATCTGGAGTCTCTCTTTTTTTTGTTGAGATTTTGAAACCGAGTGAAACTTTTCGCGTGGCCAGTGTCACACTTTTATAGCCTTGCATAATTGGGACCATAAACCTGGTCTGAGCCTCATTCAATAATGATTCCCTGCTCCAAATACCTGCTGGCCTTTAGCGGGATATTACTTATTAAGCACTCCAAAATGTAGTGGAAGTATTATCCGTAAGGTCAAGCATGGCGAATCTTTGAGAGAGGCACGGCTTTATGAGCTCGCCTTCTCTCACATCCGTTCACACCGCAGATAGCATGCTAATGGACACTGGCTGCCATTTTTGGCGTTTTTCACTCCAAGACATGGTTGTGAAGTCACGTTATAGGGCAGAGATGCTGTCTGTCCAGACCTTGTAATAACCTGGAAGCTTCTCGGTGAAGGATATACAAATGACAGGCTGTCATATTCACTTGTCTTTGTCAAGCGTTTGTCTTACATTATGTCTTTGATTTGAAATAACTCTCAGTTCATGCATGCCGATATTGATTAGTGATCAAGTCTCTCTGGTTTATAAGTTAACCCTTCTGAGTTTGGTGAGGAAAAACAGCAAATTAATTTTGTGCCATTTCATTTCTTTGCAGCAATGCATTTCATTTATTTGATTCGGCAATTCACTTTTATTTGTTCAGTAGCGATTCAGGGATCAGGAATATTTGTTTGTCGTTTCATTCCGTGCACCTGCGCACACAAAATGAAATGAAACATCGCTTCCCCCAGCCCACTGCAGTGCGACACAAAGACAAAAACACAAATCCAAACTACAAGAACACATACATCCAAACTACAAAAAAAAATCAACTACAAAACACATATATCCAACATGCATATATATATATACACTCACCAGCCACTTTATTAGGCACACCTGTCCAACTAC